>NW_027141865.1:0-281290 GCF_036365525.1 Heterodontus francisci | reverse complement strand
TGGTTGGGGGAGTGGGGTTGGGGGAGTGGGGTTGGTGGAGTGGGGTTTGGGGAGTGGGGTTTGGGGAGTGAGGTTTGTGGGAGTGGGGCTGGGGAGTGGGGTCGGGGAGTGGGGTCGGGGAGTGGGGGTCGAGGAGTGGGGTCAGGGAGTGGGATCGGGGAGATGTGGAGGGGAGTGCGATAGGGGAGTGGGGGAGTGGAGAGCGGTAGTGGTGTGCGGTAGGGGAGTGGGGTAGGGGAGTGGGGGAGGGGAATGGGGGATGGGAGTGGGGTAGTGGAGTTGGGTAGGGTAGTGTGTGAGGGGAGTGAGGTGGGGAGCGGGGGTGCAGAGTGGGGGAGCGGAGTGGGGGAGTGGGGGAGTGGGGTAGGGGAGCGGGGTAGGGGAGTTGTGGAGGGGAGTGAGGTATGGGAGTGGGGGAGTGGAGTGGGGTACGAGAATGGGGGAGTGGAGTGGGGTATGAGATTGGAGTAGGGGAGTGGGGGAGGGGAGTGTTGTACGGGAGGGCAGTGAGGAGGTGCAGGGATGCGGAGTGGTGGACGGGAGTGGGGGAGGGGAGAGGGGGATGGGAGTGGGTGAGGAGAGTGGAGTGGGGGAGGGGCTGGGGGAGGGGAGTGGGGGAGGGGTGTTCGGGAGGAGAGTGTGGGAGGGGAGCGGGGGTGTGGAGTTGGGGAGGTGAGTGAGGGAGTAGAGTGTGGTAGGAGAGTGGTGGAGGGCGTGAGGGAGGGGAGTGGGGGAGGGGAGTGGGGGGGAGGGGAGTGGGGGAGGGGAGTGTGGGAGGGGAGTTGACGAGGGGTGTGAGGGAGGGGTGTGGTGCAGAGGGAGCGGAGTAGGGGAGTGGGGTAGGGGAGTTTGTGATGGAAGTGGGGGAGGGGAGTGGGGGAGGGGAGTGGGGGAGGGGAGTGGGGGAGGGGAGTGGGAAGGGGAGTGATTTAGGGGAGTGGGGAGGGGAGTTGAGTTAGGGAGTGGGGGGAAAGGAGTGGTGATTTGGAGTGGTGTAGGGGAGTTGTGGAGGGGAGTGCGGTAGGGGAGTGGGGGCGTGGAGTGCGGTAGGGGAGTGGGGTAGGGGAATGCGGGAGCGTAGTGGGGGATGGGAGTGTGTTGGGGAGGGCAGTGAAGAGATGCAGGGGACTGGAGTGGGGGAGGGGAGTGTGGTAGGGGTTGGCTAGGGGAGGGGGTTAGGGGAATGGTGGAGTGGAGAGGGTTAGTGGAGTTGGGGAGGGGAGTGAGTTAGGGGAGTGGGGTAGGAAAGTGGGAAAGTGGTGGTGAGTCGGATAGGGCAGTGGGATAGTGGTGTGGGATAGGGGAGTGGGATAGGGGAGTGGGATAGGGGAGTGGGATCGGGGAGCGCAGTGAGGAGGTGGAGGGAAGGGGAGTGGGGTGAGTCGAGTTGGGGAAGTGTGTGGGGTAGGGGAGTTGGGTTGAGGAGGGCAGTGAGGAGGTGGAGGGAAGGGGAGTGGGGGAGGGGTGTGAGATAGGAGAGTTGGGGAGCGGAGTGGGGGATGGGAGTGTGGTAAGGGAGGGCAGTGAGGAGGTGTAGGGAAGCGGAGTGTTGGACGGGAGGGGAGTGGGGGGACGGGAGTGGGGGAGGGGTGAGGGGGAGGGGAGTGGAGTGGGGGAGGGGAGTGGGGGGAGGGGAGTGGGCGAGGGGGAGTGGGCGAGGGGGGGTGGCGGAGGTGAAGGGGGGAGGGTTGTGGGTCAGAGTAGGGGAGGGGAGTGGGGGAGGTGAGTGGGGGAGCCGGTGTGGTGTCAGGGAGTGGGTTAGCGGAGTGGGGGGAGGTGAGTGGGGTAGGGGAGTGGGGTTGGTGTGTGGTGATGGGGAGTGGGGTAGGGGATTGGTGGAGGGGAGTGCGGGAGTGGAGTGCGCTAGTGGAGTACGGTGAGTACGGTAGGGGAGTGGGGTAGGGGAGTGGTGTAGGGGAGTGTGGTAGGGGTGTGCGTGAGGGTAGTGAGGGATGGGAGTGTGGTAGGGGAGGGCAGTGAAGAGGTGCAGGGAAGCACAGAGGTTGACTGGAGTGGGGGGAGGTGAGTGTGGGACGGGGTGGGCTGGGGAGTGGAATAGGGGAATGGGAATGGGGAGTGCAGTGATGAGGTGGAGGGAAGGGGAGTGGGTGACTGGAGTTGGGGACGTGTGTGGGGTAGGGGAGTTGGGTTGTGGAGGGCAGTGAGGAGGTGGAGGGAAGGGGAGTGGGGGAGGGGTGTGAGGTAGGAGAGTTGGGGAGGGGTGTCTGGAGTGGAGTGGGGGAGCGGATTTGGGGAGCGGAGTGGGGTAGGGGAGTTGTGGATGGGAGTTAGGTATGGGAGTGGGGGAGGGGAGTGGGGTGGGGTAGAGGAGTGGTGGAGGGGATGGTGTGTGGGGAGTGGGGGAGTGGAGTGGGGGAGTGGAGTGGGGGAGTGGAGTGGGGGAGTAGAGTGGGGGAGTGGAGTGGGGGTGAGGAGTGTGGGAGAGGAGCGGAGTAGGGGAGTGGGGTAGGGGAGTTTGTGATGGGTGTGGGGGAGGGGAGTGGGGGAAAGGGAGTGGGGGAGGGAAGTGGGGAGGGGAGTGGGAAGGGGAGTGGTTTCGGGGAGTGGGGAGGGGAGTTGAGGTAGGGAGTGGGGGAGAGGAGTGGTGTAGTGATTTGGAGTGCTGTAGGGGAGTTGTGGAGGGGAGTGTGGTAAGGGAGTGGGGCGTGGAGTGCGGTAGGGGAGTAGGGTAGGGGAATGCGGGAGCGTAGTGGGGGATGGGAGTGTGTTGGGGAGGGCAGTGAAGAGATGCAGGGGACTGGAGTGGGGGGAGGGGAGTGTGGTAGGGGTTGGCTAGGGGAGGGGGTTAGGGGAATGGTGGAGTGGAGAGGGTTAGTGGAGTTGGGGAGGGGAGTGAGTTAGGGGAGTGGGGTAGGAAAGTGGGAAAGTGGAGTCGGATAGGGCAGTGGGATAGTGGTGTGGGATAGGGGAGTGGGATAGGGGAGTGGGATAGGGGAGTGGGATCGGGGAGCGCAGTGAGGAGGTGGAGGGAAGGGGAGTGGGCGAGTCGAGTTGGGGAAGTGTGTGGGGTAGGGGAGTTGGGTTGAGGAGGGCAGTGAGGAGGTGGAGGGAAGGGGAGTGGGGGAGGGGTGTGAGATAGGAGAGTTGGGGAGCGGAGTGGGGGATGGGAGTGTGGTAAGGGAGGGCAGTGAGGAGGTGTAGGGAAGCGGAGTGTTGGACGGGAGGGGAGTGGGGGACGGGTGTGGGGGAGGGGTGAGGGGGAGGGGAGTGGAGTGGGGGAGGGGAGTGGGGGAGGGGAGTGGGCGAGGGGAGTGGGCGAGGGGAGTGGGGGAGGTGAAGGGGGGAGGGTTGTGGGTCAGAGTAGGGGAGGGGAGTGGGGGAGGTGAGTGGGGGAGCCGGTGTGGTGTCAGGGAGTGGGTTAGCGGAGTGGGGGAGGTGAGTGGGGTAGGGGAGTGGGGTTGGTGTGTGGTGATGGGGAGTGGGGTAGGGGATTGGTGGAGGGGAGTGCGGGAGTGGAGTGCGCTAGTGGAGTACGGTAGGGGAGTGGGGTAGGGGAGTGGTGTAGGGGAGTGTGGTAGGGGTGTGCGTGAGGGTAGTGAGGGATGGGAGTGTGGTAGGGGAGGGCAGTGAAGAGGTGCAGGGAAGCACAGAGGTTGACTGGAGTGGGGGGAGGTGAGTGTGGGACGGGGTGGGCTGGGGAGTGGAATAGGGGAATGGGAATGGGGAGTGCAGTGATGAGGTGGAGGGAAGGGGAGTTGGTGACTGGAGTTGGGGACGTGTGTGGGGTAGGGGAGTTGGGTTGTGGAGGGCAGTGAGGAGGTGGAGGGAAGGGGAGTGGGGGAGGGGTGTGAGGTAGGAGAGTTGGGGAGGGGTGTCGGGAGTGGAGTGGGGGAGCGGATTTGGGGAGCGGAGTGGGGTAGGGGAGTTGTGGATGGGAGTTAGGTATGGGAGTGGGGGAGGGGAGTGGGGCAGGGGAGTGGGGGAGGGGAGTGGGGTGGGGTAGAGGAGTGGTGGAGGGGATGGGGTGTGGGGAGTGGGGGAGTGGAGTGGGGGAGTGGAGTGGGGGAGTGGAGTGGGGGAGTAGAGTGGGGGAGTGGAGTGGGGGTGAGGAGTGTGGTACGGGAGGGCAGTGAGGAGGTGCAGGGATGCGGAGTGGGGGAGGAGAGTTGTGTAGGGGAGTGGAGCAGGGGAGGGTTGGGGAGGGGTGTGGGGGAGGGGAGTTGGGGAGGGGTGTTGGGGAGGAGAGTGGCGGAGGAGGAAGGGGGAGGGGAGTGTCTGAGGGGAGCGGAGTGCGGGGGGGTGTGGGGAGGTTAGGGTGGGAGGGGAGCGGGGGAGGGGAGCGGGGGAGGGGATCTGGGGAGGTGAGAGAGGGAGTAGAGTGTGGGAGGAGAGTGGCGGAAGGGAGTTGGGGAGGGGAGTGGGGGAGGGGAGTGGGGGAGGGGGTTGACGAGGGGAGTGGGGGAGGGGAGTGGGTTACGGGAGCGGAGTAGGGGAGTGGGGGAGGGTAGTGGGGGAGGGGAGTGGGGGAGGGGAGTTGACGAGGGGTGTGGGGGAGGGGAGTGGGGGAGGGGAGCGGGGGAGTGGAGCGGGGGAGGGGAGTGGCGGAGGGGACCGGGGAGGGGAGCGAGGGAGGGGCGTTGGGGAGGGGGGTTGGGGAGGGGAGTTGGGGTGGAGGAGTGGGAGAGGGGAGTGGGGTTTGTGAGAGCGGTAGGGGAGTGAGGGTGGGGGGTGAGGGACAGGGAATGGGTAGGGGAGTGGCGTCAGTGAGTGGGGGTTTGGAGAGGGGAGTGGAGTGGGGGAGGGGTGTGGAGGGAATGGGAGTTGTGGAGTGGAGTGGGGGAGGTGTGTGAGGTAGGAGAGTTGGGTAGTGGAAGGCAGTGAGGAGGTGGAGGGGAGGGGAGTGGGCTAGGATTGTTGGGGAGTGGACTGCGATAGGGGAGGTGATGGTGAGGAGCGGAGTGGGGGAGCGGAGTGGGGTAGCAGAGTGGTGTAGCAGAGTGGGGCAGGGGAGTGGGGCAGGGGAGTGGGTCAGGGGAGTGGGGCATGGGAGTGGAGCAGGGGAGTGGAGCAGGGGAGTGGAGCAGGGGACTGGGGCAAGGGAGGGGAGTGGGGGAGGGGAGTGGGGAAGGGGAGTGGGGCAGCGGGTGTGGTGTCAGGGGGTGGGGGAGGGGAGTGGTGTTGGGGAGTGTGGTTGGGGAGTGAGATTGGGGGAGTGGGGTTGGGGGAGTGGGGCTGGGGAGTGGGGCTGGGGCGTGGGGCTGGGGAGTGGGGCTGGGGAGTGGGGCCGGGGAGAGGGGCCGGGGAGTGGGGTCGGGGAGTGGGGTCGGGGAGTGGGATCGGGGAGATGTGAAGGGGAGTGCGGAAGGGGAGTGCGATAGGGGAGTGGGGGAGTGGAGAGCGGTAGTGGTGTGCGGTAGGGGTGTGGGGTAGGGGAGTGGGGTAGGGGAGTGGGGGAGGGGAGTGGGGTAGGGGAGTGGGGGAGGGGAATGGGGGATGGGTGTGGGGTAGTGGAGTTGGGTAGGGTAGTGGATGATGGGAGTGGGGAGTGGGGGAGCGGAGTGGGGGTGCGGAGTGGGGGAGTGGGGTAGGGGAGCGGGGTAGGGGAGCTGTGGAGGGGAGTGAGGTATGGGAGTGGGGGAGTGGAGTGGGGTACGAGAGTGGGGGAGTGGAGTGGGGTACGAGATTGGAGTAGGGGAGTGGGGGAGGGGAGTGGGGGAGGGAAGTGGGGGAGGGGTGTTCGGGAGGAAAGTGCCGGTGGAGAGAGGGCGAGGGGAGTGTCGGAGGGGAGGGGAGTGGGAAGGGGTGTGTGGAAGGTTAGTGTGGGAGGGGAGCGGGGGAGGGGAGTTGGGGAGGTGAGTGATGGAGTAGAGTGTGGTAGGAGTGTGGCGGAGGGCGTGAGGGAGGGGAGTGGGGGAGCGGAGTGGGGGAGGGGAGTGTGGGAGAGGAGCGGAGTAGGGGAGTGGGGTAGGGGAGTTTGTGATGGGTGTGGGGGAGGGGAGTGGGGGAGGGGAGTGGGGGAGGGAAGTGGGGAGGGGAGTGGGAAGGGGAGTGGTTTCGCGGAGTGGGGAGGGGTGTTGAGGTAGGGAGTGGGGGAGAGGAGTGGTGTAGTGATTTGGGGTGCTGTAGGGGAGTTGTGGAGGGGAGTGTGGTAAGGGAGTGGGGGGTGGAGTGTGGTAGGGGAGTGGGGTAGGGGAATGCGGGAGCGTAGTGGGGGATGGGAGTGTGTTAGGGGAGGGCAGTGAAGAGATGCAGGGGAGCGCAGAGGTGGACTGGAGTGGGGGGAGGTGAGTGTGGGTGGGTTTGGCTAGGGGAGGAGGTTAGGGAAGTGGAGTGGGGCAGGGGTGTGGGGTAGGGGTGTGGGGGAGGGGAGTGGCGGAGGGTAGCGGGTGATGGGAGTGGGGAGGGGAGTTGGGGATTGGGGGAGGGGAGTTTTGGAGGGGAGTGTGATAGGGGAATTGGGAGGAGAGTGGCGTCGGGGAGAGGTGCAGGGGTGTGGGGGAGGGGATTTGGGGGCGGGGTGTTTGGGAGTGGGTGAGGGGAGTGGGTGAGGGGAGTGGGGGAGGGGAGTCGGGGAGGGGAGTTGGGGAGGGATCTGGGGGTGGTGTGAGGGGGAGGGGAGTTGGGGAGGGGAGTGGGGTTGGGGACTGGTGGAAGTGGGGGAGGGCAGTGAGGAGGTGGAGTGAAGGGGAGTGGCGTGGGGAGTGGGCAGGGCAGTGGCGTAGGGGAGTTGGGTAGGGGAGGGCAGTGTGGAGGAGAAGGAAGGGGAGTAGGGGAGGGGATTGGAGGACAGTGAGGAGGTGGAGGAAAAGGGAGTGGGGGAGGGGAGTGGTGTCGGGGAGGGCAGTGAGGATTTGGAGGGAAGGGATGTGGGTAAGGGGAGTAGTGTCGGGGAGTGGGAAAGTGGAGTGCGGAAGGGGAGTGGGGAAGGGGAGTGGGGGAGGGGAGTGGGGGAGGGGGAGGGGAGAGAGGTAGGGGAGTTGGGGAGCGGAGTGGGGTAGGGGTAGGGGTGTGGGTGAGGGGAGTGGGGGAGGGGAATGGGGAGGGGAGTGGGGAGGGGAGTGGGGGAGGGGAGTGGGGTACGGGAGGGCAGTGAGGAGGTGCAGGGATACGGAGTGGTGGACGGGAGCGGGGGAGTGGTGTGGGGGAGGGGAGCGGGGGAAGTGAGTGGGCGGAGAGGAGTTGGGGGAGTGGATTTGGGGAGTGGAGTGGGAGAGGGGAGTGGGGTAGGGGAGTGGGGAGGGTAGTTTGGGATGGGAGTTGGGGAGGGGAGTTGGGGAGGGGAGTTGGGGAGGGCAGTTGGGGAGGGGAGTTGGGGAGGGGAGTGGGATAGGGAAGTTGGGGAGGGAGGTTGGGGAGGGAAGTGGGGGAGGGGAGTGAGGGATGGGAGTGAGGAAGGGGAGTTGACGAGGGGATTGAGGGAGGGGAGTGGGGGAGGGTGTTGGGGAGGGGAGGGGGAAGGGGAGTGGTTTAGGGGAGTGGGGGAGGGGAGTTGAGGCAGGGAGTGTGGGAGAGGAGTGGGGAAGGGGAGATGCGGTGAGGAGAGACAGAGGGGAGTGGGGTGGAGGAGTGGGAGAGGGGAGAGGGGGATGGGAGTGGGGGAGGGGAGTAGGGGGAGGGGAGTTGGGGGGGAGTTGGGGAGGGTAGTCGGGTAGGGGAGTTGGGGAGTTGAGTGGGGGAGTTGAGTGGGGGAGTTGAGTGTGGGAGGGAAATGTGGGAGGGGAGTGCAGGAGGGGAGTGTGGAAGGGGAGTGTGGAAGGGGAGTTGGGGTGTGGAGTTGGGGTGGGGAGTTGGGGAGGGGAGTTGGGGATGGTAGTTGGGGAGGGGAGTTGGGGAGGTTAGTGGGGGAGGGTAGTGAGGGAGGGGAGTGTGGAAGGGGAGTGGTGGAGGGGAGTGCGGTCGTGGAGTGCGGTAGGGGAGTGCGGTAGGGGAGTGCGGTAGGGGAGTGGGGGTGTGGAGTGGAGTAGGGGCATTGTGTAGGGGAGGGCAGTGAGGATTTGGAGGGAAGGGGAGTGGGATAGTGTATTGGGGGAGGGGAGTGGGCGAGGGGTGTGTGTTATGTGAGTGAGGTAGGGGAGTCTGGTAGGGGAGTGGGGAGGGGAGTGAGGTAGGGTAATCGGGGTAGGGGAGTGGATGACGTGCGTGGGGTGGGGGAGGGGAGTGGGGGAGTGGAGTGAGTTAGGGGAGTGGGGGTGGGGAGTGGGGGAGGGGAATGGTGGAGCGGAGTGGGGAAGGGGAGTGCGGTAGGGGAGTGCGGTAACGAGTGGGATAGGGGAGTGGGGTAGGGGTGTGGTGATTTGGAATGGGGTAGTGGAGTTGTTGTGTGAAGTGGGGGAGTGGAGTGCGGTAGGGGAGTGCGTGCGGGTAGTGGGTGATGGGAGTGTGGCAGGAGAGGGCTGTGAAGAGTTGCAGGGAAGCGCAGAGGTGGACTGGAGTAAGGGGAGGGGAGTGTGGGGGGGAGGGGTGTGTGGGAGGGGGTGGCTAGGGGAGGGGGTAGGGGAATGTGGGAGGGGAGTGGAGTAGTGGAGTTGGGGAGCGGAGTGAGTTAGGGGAGTGGGGTAGGGATGTGGGAAAGTGGAGTGGGATAGGGGAGTGGCATAGGGGAGTGGGATAGGGGAGTTGGGTTGTGGAGGGCAGTGAGGAGGTGGAGGGAAGGGGAGTGGGGAAGGGGTGTGAGGTAGGAGAGTTGGGGAGTGGAGTGGGGGATGGGAGTGTTGTAGGGGAGGGCAGTGAGGAGGTGCAGGGAAGCGGAGTGGTGGACGGGAGGGGAGTGGGGTAGTGGTGAGGGGCAGGGGAGAGGGGGGGTGTCGGGGAGGGGATTGGGGAGGAGAGTTGGGGAGGGGAGTGGGTGGGGGAGTGGAGTGGGGGAGTGGGGTGGGGGAGTGGAGTGGGGGAGTGGAGTGGAGTGGGGGAGTGGGGTGTGGGGAGGGGGGTGAGGGGAGTGTGGGGAGGGGAGTTGGGGGAGGGGTGTTGGGGAGGGGAGTGGGGGAGGGGAGGTGGGGAAGGGAGTGGGGAGGGGAGTGGGGAGGGATGTGAGGGTAGTTAGTGGGGGAGGGGAGTGGGTGAGGGGAGTGGGGGAGGGGAGTGTGTGAGGGGAGCGGGGGAGGGGAGCGGGGGAGGGGAGAGCGGGAGGGGTGTGCGGGAGGGGAGTGGGATAGGGGAGTGAGGAATGGGAGTGAGGGAGGGGAGTGGGGGAAGGGGAGATGGTGAGGGGAGTTGGGGAGGTGACCTGGGAAGGGGACCTGGGGAGGGGACTTGGGGAGGGTACCTGGGGTAGAGGAGTGGGGTAGAGGAGTGCGATAGAGGAGTGGGGAAGGAGTTTTGCAGAGATGAGAGGGGGAGGAGAAAGGGGGAGGAGAGAGGGGGAGGGGAGTGGGGGAGGTATGTGGGGTAGGGGAGTTGGGGACTGGAGCACAGTGAGGATGTGGAGAGAAGTGGAGTGAGGGAGGGGCTGGGCGAGGTGTGTGGGGTAGGGGAGTTGGGGACTGGAGTGCAGTGAGGAGGTGGAGGTAAGGGGAGTGGGGAAGGGGAGTGGGGAAGGGGAGTGGAGAAGGGGAGTGGGGAAGGGGAGGTGGGTAGGGGAGTATGGGAGGGGAGTGAGGAAGGTAATTGGGGACGGGAGTGGGGTAGCGGAGTGGGGGAGGGTAGTGGGGGAGCGGAGGGGGAAGGGGAGTTGTTTAGGGGAGTGAGAGACGGGAGTTGAGGCAGGGATTGTGGGAGAGGAGTGGGGAAGGGGAGATGCGGAGAGGAGAGGAGAGGGGGAGGGGAGTCGGGTGGAGGAGTGGGAGAGGGGAGTGGGGTTTGTGAGTGCTTTAGGGGAGTGTGGGAGGGGAGTGGGGGACAGTGAATGGGGTAGGGGAGTGGCGTAAGTGAGTGGGGGCAGGGAGAGGGGAGGGGAGTGGAGGGAAGGGGAGTTGGGGAGTGGAGTGGGGGAGGTGTGTGGGTTAGGAGAGTTGGGTAGTGGAGGGAAGTGAGGAGGTGGAGGGGAGGGGAGTGGGGTATGAAAGTTGGGGAGCGGACTGCGGTAGGGTTGTGATGTCAGGGAGTGGGGTAGCGGAGTGGGGTAGCGGAGTGGGGTAAGGGTGTGGTGACGGGGAGTGGGGTAGTGGAGTGGAGTAGGGGAGTTGTGGAGGGGAGTGCGGTGGGGGAGTGGGGGTGTAGAGTGGGGTAGGGGCGTGGTGTAGGGGAGGGCAGTGAGGATTTGGAGGGAAGGGGAGTGGAATGGGGTAGGGGAGTGGGGGAGGGGTGTGTGTTATGTGAGTGGGGTTGGGCAGAGGGGAGGGGAGTGAGGTAGGGGAATCGGGGAGGGGACTGGGGGAGGAGAGTGGGGGAGGGGAGTGGAGTGGGGGAGGGGAGTGTGGTGGAGGGTCGTGTGGGGGAGGGTCGTGTGGGGTAGGGGAGTGTGTTAGGGGAGTGGGTTAGGGGAGTGGGTTAGGGGAGTGGGGGAGGGGAGTGAGACAGGGGAGTGGGACAGGGCAGGGCAGTGAAGAGGTGGAGGGAATGAGAGTGGGGAGGGGAGTTTGGGAGGGAAGTGTGGTAGGGGTGTGGGGTCGGGAAGTGTGGTAGGGGTGTGGGGTCGGGAAGTGGGGTCGGGAAGTGAGGGAGGGGAGTGGGAAAGGGGAGTGGGAAAGGGGAGTGGGAAAGGGGAGTGGGGGTAGGGGAGTAGGGGTAGGGGAGTGGGGGTAGGGGAGTGGGGGTAGGGGAGTGGGGGTAGGGGAGTGGGGGAAGCGAGTGGGGGAAGCGAGTGGGGGAAGGGAGTGGGGGAAGGGAGTGGGGGAAGGGAGTGGGTTAGAAGAGAGGAGTGGTGTAGGGGATTGGGGTAGGGGTGTGGTGTCGGGGAGTGGAGTAGGGGAGTGGGGTATGGGAGATTGTGAGGGAAGTGCGGGTGGAGTGTTCGGGGAGGGGAGTTGGGGAGGGGAGTGGGGTAGAGGAGTGGGGTAGTACAGTGGGGGAGGGGAGTTGCGGCAGGGGTTGGGGAGCGGAGTGGTTGAGGGGAGTTGCGGAGAGGAGATGGGGAGGGGAGTGGGGTACAGGAGTGGGGGAGGGCAGTGGGTGGGAATGTGGGAGCGGAGTTGGGGAGTGGACTTGGGGAGGGGTGTGGGGGATGGGGTGGGGGAGGGGAGTGGGGGAGGGGATTTGGCTACTGGAGTGGGGAGGGGAGTGGGGGAGGTGATTGGGTTGTGGAGTTGGGGATGTGAGTGGGGGAGGGGAGTTTGGGACTGGAGTGGGGGTGGGGAGTGGGGTAGGGGAGTGAGTGAGGGCTGTTGTGGAGGTGAGCGGGGGAGGGGAGTGAGGGAGGGGAGTTGAGGTGGGGAGTGGGGGAGGGGAGTGCGGTAGGGGAGTGGGGAGGGGGAGGGGAGTGCTGTCGGGCAGTGGGGGAGGGGAGTGAGTGAGGGTAGTGGGGTAGGGGAGTGAGTGAGGGTAGTGGGGTAGGGGAGTGAGGGAAGAGAGTGAGGGAGGGGAGTGAGGGAGGGGAGTGCGGTAGGGGAGTGGGGGAGGGGAGTTACAGAGAGGAGGGGAGGGGAGTGGGTTGGGGAGTGGGGGAGGGGCGTTGGGGAGGGGAGTTTGGGAGGGTAGTAGTGGAGGGGATTGGATGTGGGGAGTGGGGTAGGGGAGTGGGGATTTGTTGTGAAGTAGGGGAGTGGGGGATGGGAGTGGGGAGGAGAGCGAGGTAGGGGAGGGGGCAGGGGAGGGGGCAGGGGAGTTGTTAGAGGTAAGTGCGGGAAGGGTAGCGGGGGAGTGGATTGGGGGAGGGGAGTTGGGGAGTGGAGTGCGGTAGGGGAGTTGGGGTGGGGAGTTGGGGAGGGGAGTAGTG
This sequence comes from Heterodontus francisci, assembly GCF_036365525.1. NCBI lineage: Eukaryota > Metazoa > Chordata > Chondrichthyes > Heterodontiformes > Heterodontidae > Heterodontus > Heterodontus francisci. The sequence goes on along the minus strand of NW_027141865.1, from coordinate 269,517 downwards.
TAGGGGCGTGAGGGAGGCGAGTTGGGGAGGGGAGTTGGGGAGGGGAGTTGGGGAGTGGAGTGCGGCAGGGGATTTGGGGTGGGGAGTTGGGCAGGGGAGTTGGGGAGGGGAGTGGAGGTGGGGAGTGGGGGAGGGGAGTGGTTGAGGGGAGTGGGGTAGGGGAGTGAGGGAGGGGAGTTGAGGAGGGGTGTGGGGGAGGAGAGTTAGGGACTGGAGTGGGGGAGGGGAGTGTGGGAGTGGAGTGGGGGATGGGAGTCCGGTACGGGAGTTGGGGAGGGGAGCTGGGGAGGGGAGTGGGGGAGGGGAGTGAGGGAGGGGTGTTGGTGAGGAAAGTGGGGTAGCAGCGTTGGGGTGGGGAGTGGGGGAGGGGAGTGAGTGAGGGAGGGGAGTTGAGAAGGGGTGTGGGGGAGGGAAGTGTTGTGGTAAGTCGGGCAGGGGAGTTGGGTATGGGAGTTGGTGAGGGGAGTGGGGGAGGAGAGTGGGGTAGGGGAGCGCAGTGAGGTGGTGGAGGTAAGGGGAGTGGGGGTGTGGAGTGGGGGAGGGGTGTAGTTTAGGGGAGTGGGGTAGGGGAGTGGGGTAGGGGAGTGGGATAGGGGAGTTGGGTAGGGGAGCGCAGGGAGGAGGTGGAGGGAAGGGGAATCAGGGAGGGGAGTGGTGGAGGTATGTGGGTAGGGGATTGGGTACTGGAGTGCAGTGAGGAGGTCGAGGGAAGGGGAGTGGGTTAGGAGAGGTGGGTAGGGAAGTGTGGGAAGGGAGTGAGGTAGCGGATTGGCAACGGGGCTGGGGTAGTGGAATGGGGTAGGGGAGTGGGGTAGGGGTGTGGGGTAGGGGTGTGGGGTCGGGGTGTTGTGGAGGGGTGTGCGGTTGGGGAGTGGGGGAGGGTAGTGGAGGAGGGTATGTGTAGGATGGGAGTGCGATAGAGTAGGACAGTGAGGAGGTGGAGGTAAGCGGAGTTGGGTAGGGTGCGTGGTAGGGGAGTGGGCGAGGGGAGTTGGGAGGGTAGTGGGGGAGGTTAGTGTGTGAGTGGTGTGGGGTAGGGGAGTGGGGGAGGGGAGTGGGGGAGCGGAGTGCGGTAGGGGTGTGGGGTAGGGGAGTGCTGGAGGGTAGTGGGGATGGGAGTGTGGTAGGGGAGGGCAGTGAATAGGTGCAGGGAAGCGCAGAGGTGGACTGGAGTGGGGGGAGGGGAGTGGGAATGTGGAGTGGGATAGGGGTATGTGGAGTGGGATAGGGAAGTGGGATAGGGGAGCGCAGTGAGGAGGTGGAGGGAAGGGGAGTGTGTAAGTGGAGTGGGGGAGGTGTGCTGGATAGGGGAGATTGGTTGTGGAGGGAAGGGGAGTGGGGGAGGGTTGTGAGATAGGAGAGTTGGGGAGCGGTGTGGGGGAGGAGAGTGGGGGAGGAGAGTGGGGGAGGAGAGTGGGGGAGGAGAGAGGGGGAGGAGAGAGGGGGAGGAGAGAGGGGGAGGGGAGAGTGGGGGAGGGGAGAGTGGGGGAGGGGAGAGGGGGAGGGGAGAGGGGGAGGGGAGAGGGGGAGGGGAATGGGGGAGGGAAGTGGGGGAGGTTAGTGCGGGAGGGGAGCGGGTGTGGGGATCTGGGGAGGTGAGTGAGGGTGTGGAGTGTGGGAGGAGAGTGGGATAGGGGAGTTGGGGAGAGGAGGGGAGTGGTGGAGGGGAGTGGGGGAGGGGAGTGGGGGAGGGGAGAGAGGTAGTGGTATGGGGTGGGGAGTGAGGGAGGAAAATGTGGAGGGGAGTGGGGGAGGGAAGTGAGGAGGGGAGTGCGGAGCGGTGTGGGGTAGGAGAGGGCAGTGATGAGGTGGAGTGAAGGGGAGTCGCGTGGGGAGTGGGGGAGGGCAGTGGCGTTGGGGAGTTGGGTAGGGGAGGGCAGTGAGGAGGAGAAGGAAGGGGAGTAGGGGAGGTGAGTGGGGTAGGGGAGCGCAGTGAGGTGGTGGAGGTAAGAGGAGTGGGGGAGTGGAGTGGGGGTGTGGAGTGGGGGAGGGGTGTAGTTTAGGGGAGTGGGGTAGGGGAGTGGGATAGGGGTGTTGGGTAGGGGAGCGCTGGGAGGAGCTGGAGGGAAGGGGAATGAGGGAGTGGCATGGTGGAGGTGTGTGGGTAGGGGAGTTGGGTACTGGAGTGCAGTGAGGAGGTGGAGGGAAGGGGAGTGGGGTCGGGGAGGGGGTTAGGAGAGATGGGTAGGGAAGTGTGGGAGGCGAGTGAGGTAGGGGATTGGCAACGGGACTGGGGTAGTGGAATGGGGTAGGGAGTGGGGTAGGGGTGTTGGGTAGGGGTGTGGGGTCGGGGTGTTGCGGAGGGGTGTGCGGTTGGGGAGTGGGGGACGGTAGTTTGGGATGGGAGTGTGGTAGAGTAGGGCAGTGAGGAGGTGGAGGTAAGCGGAGTTGGGTAGGGGTGTGTGGTAGGGGAGTAGGCGAGGGGAGTTGGGAGGGGAGTGGGGGAGGTTAGTGTGAGAGGGGTGTGGGGGATGGGAGTGTGGTAGGGGAGGGCATTGAAGAGGTGCAGGGAAGCGCAGAGGTGGACTGGAGAGGGGGGAGGGGAGTGTTGGAGGGGGTGTGCTAGGGGAAGGGGTTAGGGGAATGGGGGAGGGGAGTGGGGTAGCGGAGTTGGGGAGTGGGGTAGCGGAGTTGGGGAGGGGAGTGAGTTATGGGAGTGGTGTAGGGGAGTGGGAATGTGGAGTGGGATAGGGGAATGTGGAGTGGGATAGGGGAGTGGGATAGGGGAGCGCAGTGAGGAGGTGGAGGGAAGGGGAGTGTGTAAGTGGAGCGGGTGACGTGTGCGGGGTAGGGGAGGTGGGTTGTGGAGGGAAGGGGAGTGGCGGAGGTGTGTGAGGTAGGAGAGTTGGGGAGCGGAGTGGGGGAGGGGAGTGGGGGAGGGGAGAGGGGGAGGGGAGTGGGGGAGGAGAGTGGGGGAGGAGAGGGGGGATGGGAGAGTGGGGGAGGGGAGAGTGAGGGAGAGGAGAGTGGGGAAGGGGAGAGTGGGGTAGGGGAGAGTGGGGGAGGAGAGTGGGGGAGGGGAGAGGGGGAGGGGAGTGGAGGAGGAGAGTGGGGGAGGAGAGGGGGGAGGGGAGAGTGGGGGAGGGGAGAGTGGGGGAGGGGAGAGTGGGGGAGGAGAGTGGGGTGAGGGGAGAGTGGGGGAGGAGAGAGGGGGAGGAGAGAGGGGGAGGGGAGAGGGGGAGGGGAGAGGGGGAGGTGAGTGGGGGAGGGGAGTGGGGGAGGGGGCGGGTGAGGGGAGCTGGTAGGGGAGTGTAGGAGGGGAGTGGGGGAGGGGAGTTGACGAGGGGAGTGGGGGAGGGGAGTTGACGAGTGGTGTGGCAGAGGGGAGTTGACGAGGGGTGTTGCGGAGGGGAGTGGACATAGGGGAGTGGAGTAGGGGAGTGGGGGAGGGGAGTGGGGGAGGGGAGTTGACGAGTGGTGCGGGGGAGGGGAGTGGGGGAGGGGAGCGGGGGAGGTGCGTTGGGGAGGGGAGTTGGGGAGGGGGAGGGGGAAGGGGATTTGCGGATAGGAGAGGGGGAAGGGAGTGGTGTGGAGGAGTGGGAGAGCGGAGTGGGGTTTGTGAGTTCGGTAGGGGAGTGAGGGAGGGGAGTGGGGGACAGGGAATAGGGAGGGGAGTGGGGGACAGGGAATGGGTAGGGGAGTGGCGTCAGTGAGTGGGGGCTTGGAGAGGGGAGTGGAGTGGGGGAGGGGAGTGGAGCGAATGGGAGTTGGGGAGTGGAGTGGGGGAGGTGTGTGAGGTAGGAGAGTTGGGTAGTGGAAGGCAGTGAGGAGGTGGAGGGGAGGGGAGTGGGCTAGGAAAGTTGGGGAGCGGACAGCGGTAGGGGAGGGGAGTGGGGGAGCGGAGTGGGGTAGTGCAGTGGGGTAGCGGAGTGGGGTAGCGGAGTGGGGTGGCAGAGTGGGGTAGCGGAGTGGGGCAGGGGAGTGGGGCAGGGGAGTGGAGCAGGGGAGTGGGGCAGGGGGTTGGGGCAGCGGGTGAGGTGTCAGGGAGTGGGTGAGGGGAGTGGGGCAGGGGAGTGGGGGTGGGGAGTGGGGGTGCGGAGTGGGGATGAGGAGTGGGGGTGCGGAGTGGGGGAGCGGAGTGGGGGAGCGGGGTAGGGGAGAGGGGTAGGGGAGCGGGGTAGGGGAGTTGTCAAGGGGAGTGAGGTATGGGAGTAGGGGAGTGGAGTGGGGTACGAGAGTGGGGGAGTGGAGTGGGGTACGAGAGTAGGGTAGGGGAGTGGGGGAGGGGAGTATGGTACGGGAGGGCAGTGAGGAGGTGCAGGAATGCGGAGTGTTGGACGGGAGTGGGGGAGGGGAGTGGAGGATGGGAATGGGTGAGGAGAGTGGAGTGGGGCAGGAGGTGGGGGAGGGAAGTGGGGGAGGGGTGTTCAGGAGGAGAGTGGCGGAGGAGAGAGGGGGAGGGGAGTGTCGGAGGGGAGGGGAGTGGGGAGGGGTGTGTGGGAGGTTAGTGTGGGAGGGGTTAGGGGAGGGGAGTTGGGGAGGTGAGTGAGGGAGTAGAGTGTGGTAGGAGAGTGGCGGATGGACGTGAGGGAGGGGAGTGGGGGAGGGGAGTGTGGGAGAGGAGTTGACGAGGGGTGTGGGGGAGTGGTGTGGGGGAGGGGCGTGGGGGAGGGGAGCGGAGTAGGGGAGTGGGGTAGGGGTGTTTGTGATGGGAGTGGGGGAGGGGAGTGGGGGACGGGAGTGGGGGAGGGGATTGGGGCAGGGGAGTGGGGGAGGGGAGGGGAGTAGGGGAGTGGGGTAGGGGTGTTTGTGATGGGAGTGGGGGAGGGGAGTGGGGGACGGGAGTGGGGGAGGGGATTGGGGCAGGGGAGTGGGGGAGGGGAGGGGAAGGGGAGGGGGAAGGGGAGTGGTTTCGGGGAGTGGGTAGGGGTGTGGGTAGGGGAGTTGAGGAAGGGAGTGCGGTAGGTGAGTGGGGTAGGGGAATGCGGGAGCGTAGAGGGGGATGGGAGTGTGGTAGGGGAGGGCAGTGAAGAGGTGCAGGGGAGCGCAGAGGTGGACTGGAGTGGGGGGAGGGGTGTGTGGGACGGTGTGGCTAGGGGAGTGAGTTAGGGGCGTGGGGTAGGGAAGTTGGAAAGTGGAGTGGGATAGGGGAGCGCAATGAGGAGGTGGAGGGAAGGGGAGTGGGTGACTGGAGTTGGGGACGTGTGTGGGGTAGGGGAGTTGGGTTGTGGAGGGCAGTGAGGAGGTGGAGGGAAGGGGAGTGGGGGAGGGGTGTATGGTAGGAGAGTTGGGGAGCGGAGTGGGGGTTAGGAGTGTGGTGGGGGAGGGCAGTGAGGAGGTGCAGGGAAGCGGAGTGTTGGACGGGAGGGGAGTGGGGGATGGGAGTGGGGGAGGGGAGTGGGGGAGGGGAGAGGGGGAGGGGAGTTGTGGATGGGAGTTAGGTATGGGAGTGGGAGTGTGGAGTGGGGGAGGGGAGTGGGGTAGGGGAGTGGGGGAGGGGAGTGGGGGAGGGGAGTGGGGTGGGGTAGAGGAGTGGGGGAGGGGAGGGGGTGAGGGGAGTGGGGGAGGGGAGGGGGTGAGGGGAGTGGGGGAGGGGAGAGGGGGAGTGGAGTGGGGGAGTGGAGTGGGGGAGTGGAGTGGGGGAGTGGAGTGGTGGTGGGGAGTGTTGTACGGGAGGGCAGTGAGGAGGTGCAGGGATCCGGAGTGGGGGAGGAGAGTGGGGGAGGGGAGTGGGGGGAGGGGAGGGGAGTGGGGGGAGGGGAGTGGGCGAGGGGAGTGGGGGAGGGGAGTGGGGGAGGGGTGTTGGGGTGGAGAGTGGCGGAGGAGAGAGGGGGAGGGGAGTGTCGGAGGGGAGCTGAGTGCGGAGGGGTGTGGGGGAGGTTAGTGTGGGAGGGGAGCGGGGGAGGGGATCTGGGGAGGTGAGAGAGGGAGTAGAGTGTGGGAGGAGAGTGGCGGAAGGGAGTTGGGGAGGGAAGTGGGGGAGGGGAGAGGGGGAGGGGAGTGGGGGAGTGGAGTGGGGGATGGGGGTTGACGAGGGGTGTGGGGGAGGGGAGTGGGTACGGGAGTGGGGGAGGGGAGTGGGGGAGGGGAGTTGACGAGGGGTGTGGGGGAGGGGAGCGGGGGAGGGGTGCGGGGCAGGGTAGTTGTGGAGGGGAGCGGGGGAGGGGAGCGAGGGAGTGGCGTTGGGGAGGGGAGTTGGGGAGGGGGAGGGGGAAGGGGATTTTCGGAGAGGAGAGGGAGCAGGGAGTGGGGTGGAGGAGTGGAAGAGGGGAGTGGGGTTTGTGAGTGCGGTAGGGGAGTGAGGGAGGGGGTGGGGGACAAGGAATGGGTAGGGGAGTGGCGTCAGTGAGTGAGGTGAGTGGAGTGGGGGAGGGGAGTGGAGGGAATGGGAGTTGGGGAGTGGAGTGGGGGAGGTGTGTCAGGTAGGAGCTTTGGGTAGTGGAAGGCAGTGAGGATTTGGAGGGGAGGGGAGTGGGCTAGGAAAGTTGGGGAGCGGACTGCGGGAGGGGAGGAGAGTGGGGGAGCGGAGTGGGGTAGCGGAGTGGGGTAGCAGAGTGGGGTAGCGGAGTGGAGCAGGGGAGTGGGTCAGGGGAGTGGAAGAGGGGAGTGGAGCAGGGGTCTGGGGCAGGGGACTGGGGCAGGGGAGTGAGGCAGCGGGTGAGGTGTCAGGGAGTGGGGAAGGGGAGTGGGGCAGCGGGTGTGATGTCAGGGAGTGGGAGAGGTGAGTGGGGTTTGGGAGTGGGGTTGGGGGAGTGGGGTTGGGGGAGTGGGGTTGGTGGAGTGGGGTTTGGGGAGTGGGGTTTGGGGAGTGAGGTTTGGGGAGTGGGGCTGGGGAGTGGGGTCGGGGAGTGGGGTCGGGGAGTGGGGTCGAGGAGTGGGGTCGGGGAGTGGGATCGGGGAGATGTGGAGGGGAGTGCGATAGGGGAGTGGGGGAGTGGAGAGCGGTAGTGGTGTGCGGTAGGGGAGTGGGGTAGGGGAGTGGGGGAGGGGAATGGGGGATGGGAGTGGGGTAGTGGAGTTGGGTAGGGTAGTGTGTGAGGGGAGTGAGGTGGGGAGCGGGGGTGCAGAGTGGGGGAGCGGAGTGGGGGAGTGGGGGAGTGGGGTAGGGGAGCGGGGTAGGGGAGTTGTGGAGGGGAGTGAGGTATGGGAGTGGGGGAGTGGAGTGGGGTACGAGAATGGGGGAGTGGAGTGGGGTATGAGGTTGGAGTAGGGGAGTGGGGGAGGGGAGTGTTGTACGGGAGGGCAGTGAGGAGGTGCAGGGATGCGGAGTGGTGGACGGGAGTGGGGGAGGGGAGAGGGGGATGGGAGTGGGTGAGGAGAGTGGAGTGGGGGAGGGGCTGGGGGAGGGGAGTGGGGGAGGGGTGTTCGGGAGGGGAGTTGACGAGGGGTGTGGGGGAGGGATGTGAGGGAGGGGTGTTGTGCAGAGGAGCGGAGTAGGGGAGTGGGGTAGGGGAGTTTGTGATGGAAGTGGGGGAGGGGAGTGGGGGAGGGGAGTGGGGGAGGGGAGTGGGGGAGGGGAGTGGGAAGGGGAGTGATTTAGGGGAGTGGGGAGGGGAGTTGAGTTAGGGAGTGGGGGAAAGGAGTGGTGATTTGGAGTGGTGTAGGGGAGTTGTGGAGGGGAGTGCGGTAGGGGAGTGGGGGCGTGGAGTGCGGTAGGGGAGTGGGGTAGGGGAATGCGGGAGCGTAGTGGGGGATGGGAGTGTGTTGGGGAGGGCAGTGAAGAGATGCAGGGGACTGGAGTGGGGGGAGGGGAGTGTGGTAGGGGTTGGCTAGGGGAGGGGGTTAGGGGAATGGTGGAGTGGAGAGGGTTAGTGGAGTTGGGGAGGGGAGTGAGTTAGGGGAGTGGTGTAGGAAAGTGGGAAAGTGGAGTCGGATAGGGCAGTGGGATAGTGGTGTGGGATAGGGGAGTGGGATAGGGGAGTGGGATAGGGGAGTGGGATCGGGGAGCGCAGTGAGGAGGTGGAGGGAAGGGGAGTGGGTGAGTCGAGTTGGGGAAGTGTGTGGGGTAGGGGAGTTGGGTTGAGGAGGGCAGTGAGGAGGTGGAGGGAAGGGGAGTGGGGGAGGGGTGTGAGATAGGAGAGTTGGGGAGCGGAGTGGGGGATGGGAGTGTGGTAAGGGAGGGCAGTGAGGAGGTGTAGGGAAGCGGAGTGTTGGACGGGAGGGGAGTGGGGGACGGGAGTGGGGGAGGGGTGAGGGGGAGGGGAGTGGAGTGGGGGAGGGGAGTGGGGGAGGGGAGTGGGCGAGGGGAGTGGGCGAGGGGAGTGGGGGAGGTGAAGGGGGGAGGGTTGTGGGTCAGAGTAGGGGAGGGGAGTGGGGGAGGTGAGTGGGGGAGCCGGTGTGGTGTCAGGGAGTGGGTTAGCGGAGTGGGGGAGGTGAGTGGGGTAGGGGAGTGGGGTTGGTGTGTGGTGATGGGGAGTGGGGTAGGGGATTGGTGGAGGGTAGTGCGGGAGTGGAGTGCGCTAGTGGAGTACGGTAGGGGAGTGGGGTAGGGGAGTGGTGTAGGGGAGTGTGGTAGGGGTGTGCGTGAGGGTAGTGAGGGATGGGAGTGTGGTAGGGGAGGGCAGTGAAGAGGTGCAGGGAAGCACAGAGGTTGACTGGAGTGGGGGGAGGTGAGTGTGGGACGGGGTGGGCTGGGGAGTGGAATAGGGGAATGGGAATGGGGAGTGCAGTGATGAGGTGGAGGGAAGGGGAGTGGGTGACTGGAGTTGGGGACGTGTGTGGGGTAGGGGAGTTGGGTTGTGGAGGGCAGTGAGGAGGTGGAGGGAAGGGGAGTGGGGGAGGGGTGTGAGGTAGGAGAGTTGGGGAGGGGTGTCGGGAGTGGAGTGGGGGAGCGGATTTGGGGAGCGGAGTGGGGTAGGGGAGTTGTGGATGGGAGTTAGGTATGGGAGTGGGGGAGGGGAGTGGGGCAGGGGAGTGGGGGAGGGGAGTGGGGTGGGGTAGAGGAGTGGTGGAGGGGATGGGGTGTGGGGAGTGGGGGAGTGGAGTGGGGGAGTGGAGTGGGGGAGTGGAGTGGGGGAGTAGAGTGGGGGAGTGGAGTGGGGGTGAGGAGTGTGGTACGGGAGGGCAGTGAGGAGGTGCAGGGATGCGGAGTGGGGGAGGAGAGTTGTGTAGGGGAGTGGAGCAGGGGAGGGTTGGGGGAGGGGTGTGGGGGAGGGGAGTTGGGGAGGGGTGTTGGGGAGGAGAGTGGCGGAGGAGGGAGGGGGAGGGGAGTGTCTGAGGGGAGCGGAGTGCGGGGGGGTGTGGGGGAGGTTAGGGTGGGAGGGGAGCGGGGGAGGGGAGCGGGGGAGGGGATCTGGGGAGGTGAGAGAGGGAGTAGAGTGTGGGAGGAGAGTGGCGGAAGGGAGTTGGGGAGGGGAGTGGGGGAGGGGAGTGGGGGAGGGTGTTGACGAGGGGCGTGGGGGAGGGGAGTGGGTTACGGGAGCGGAGTAGGGGAGTGGGGGAGGGTAGTGGGGGAGGGGAGTGGGGGAGGGGAGTTGACGAGGGGTGTGGGGGAGGGGAGTGGGGGAGGGGAGCGGGGGAGTGGAGCGGGGGAGGGGAGTGGCGGAGGGGACCGGGGAGGGGAGCGAGGGAGGGGCGTTGGGGAGGGGGGTTGGGGAGGGGAGTTGGGGTGGAGGAGTGGGAGAGGGGAGTGGGGTTCGTGAGAGCGGTAGGGGAGTGAGGGTGGGGGGTGAGGGACAGGGAATGGGTAGGGGAGTGGCGTCAGTGAGTGGGGGTTTGGAGAGGGGAGTGGAGTGGGGGAGGGGTGTGGAGGGAATGGGAGTTGTGGAGTGGAGTGGGGGAGGTGTGTGAGGTAGGAGAGTTGGGTAGTGGAAGGCAGTGAGGAGGTGGAGGGGAGGGGAGTGGGCTAGGATTGTTGGGGAGTGGACTGCGATAGGGGAGGTGATGGTGAGGAGCGGAGTGGGGGAGCGGAGTGGGGTAGCAGAGTGGGGTAGCAGAGTGGGGCAGGGGAGTGGGGCAGGGGAGTGGGTCAGGGGAGTGGGGCATGGGAGTGGAGCAGGGGAGTGGAGCAGGGGAGTGGAGCAGGGGACTGGGGCAGGGGAGGGGAGTGGGGGAGGGGAGTGGGGAAGGGGAGTGGGGCAGCGGGTGTGGTGTCAGGGGGTGGGGGAGGGGAGTGGTGTTGGGGAGTGTGGTTGGGGAGTGAGATTGGGGGAGTGGGGTTGGGGGAGTGGGGCTGGGGAGTGGGGCTGGGGCGTGGGGCTGGGGAGTGGGGCTGGGGAGTGGGGCCGGGGAGAGGGGCCGGGGAGTGGGGTCGGGGAGTGGGGTCGGGGAGTGGGATCGGGGAGATGTGAAGGGGAGTGCGGAAGGGGAGTGCGATAGGGGAGTGGGGGAGTGGAGAGCGGTAGTGGTGTGCGGTAGGGGTGTGGGGTAGGGGAGTGGGGTAGGGGAGTGGGGGAGGGGAGTGGGGTTGGGGAGTGGGGGAGGGGAATGGGGGATGGGAGTGGGGTAGTGGAGTTGGGTAGGGTAGTGGATGATGGGAGTGGGGAGTGGGGGTGCGGAGTGGGGGTGCGGAGTGGGGGAGTGGGGTAGGGGAGCGGGGTAGGGGAGCTGTGGAGGGGAGTGAGGTATGGGAGTGGGGGAGTGGAGTGGGGTACGAGAGTGGGGGAGTGGAGTGGGGTACGAGATTGGAGTAGGGGAGTGGGGGAGGGGAGTGGGGGAGGGAAGTGGGGGAGGGGTGTTCGGGAGGAAAGTGCCGGTGGAGAGAGGGCGAGGGGAGTGTCGGAGGGGAGGGGAGTGGGAAGGGGTGTGTGGAAGGTTAGTGTGGGAGGGGAGCGGGTGAGGGGAGTTGGGGAGGTGAGTGAGGGAGTAGAGTGTGGTAGGAGTGTGGCGGAGGGCGTGAGGGAGGGGAGTGAGGGAGCGGAGTGGGGGAGGGGAGTGTGGGAGAGGAGCGGAGTAGGGGAGTGGGGTAGGGGAGTTTGTGATGGGTGTGGGGGAGGGGAGTGGGGGAGGGGAGTGGGGGAGGGAAGTGTGGAGGGGAGTGGGAAGGGGAGTGGTTTCGGGGAGTGGGGAGGGGAGTTGAGGTAGGGAGTGGGGGAGAGGAGTGGTGTAGTGATTTGGAGTGCTGTAGGGGAGTTGTGGAGGGGAGTGTGGTAAGGGAGTGGGGGGTGGAGTGTGGTAGGGGAGTGGGGTAGGGGAATGCGGGAGCGTAGTGGGGGATGGGAGTGTGTTAGGGGAGGGCAGTGAAGAGATGCAGGGGAGCGCAGAGGTGGACTGGAGTGGGGGGAGGTGAGTGTGGGTGGGTTTGGCTAGGGGAGGAGGTTAGGGAAGTGGAGTGGGGCAGGGGTGTGGGGCAGGGGTGTGGGGTAGGGGTGTGGGGGAGGGGAGTGGCGGAGGGTAGCGGGTGATGGGAGTGGGGAGGGGAGTTGGGGATTGGGGGAGGGGAGTTTTGGAGGGGAGTGTGATAGGGGAATTGGGAGGAGAGTGGCGTCGGGGAGAGGTGCAGGGGTGTGGGGGAGGGGATTTGGGGGCGGGGTGTTTGGGAGTGGGTGAGGGGAGTGGGTGAGGGGAGTGGGGGAGGGGAGTCGGGGAGGGGAGTTGGGGAGGGATCTGGGGGTGGTGTGAGGGGGAGGGGAGTTGGGGAGGGGAGTGGGGTTGGGGACTGGTGGAAGTGGGGGAGGGCAGTGAGGAGGTGGAGTGAAGGGGAGTGGCGTGGGGAGTGGGCAGGGCAGTGGCGTAGGGGAGTTGGGTAGGGGAGGGCAGTGTGGAGGAGAAGGAAGGGGAGTAGGGGAGGGGATTGGAGGACAGTGAGGAGGTGGAGGAAAAGGGAGTGGGGGAGGGGAGTGGTGTCGGGGAGGGCAGTGAGGATTTGGAGGGAAGGGATGTGGGTAAGGGGAGTAGTGTCGGGGAGTGGGAAAGTGGAGTGGGGAAGGGGAGTGGGGAAGGGGAGTGGGGGAGGGGAGTGGGGGAGGGGGAGGGGAGAGAGGTAGGGGAGTTGGGGAGCGGAGTGGGGTAGGGGTAGGGGTGTGGGTGAGGGGAGTGGGGGAGGGGAATGGGGAGGGGAGTGGGGAGGGGAGTGGGGGAGGGGAGTGGGGTACGGGAGGGCAGTGAGGAGGTGCAGGGATACGGAGTGGTGGACGGGAGCGGGGGAGTGGTGTGGGGGAGGGGAGCGGGGGAAGTGAGTGGGCGGAGAGGAGTTGGGGGAGTGGATTTGGGGAGTGGAGTGGGAGAGGGGAGTGGGGTAGGGGAGTGGGGAGGGTAGTTTGGGATGGGAGTTGGGGAGGGGAGTTGGGGAGGGGAGTTGGGGAGGGCAGTTGGGGAGGGGAGTTGGGGAGGGGAGTGGGATAGGGAAGTTGGGGAGGGAAGTTGGGGAGGGAAGTGGGGGAGGGGAGTGAGGGATGGGAGTGAGGAAGGGGAGTTGACGAGGGGATTGAGGGAGGGGAGTGGGGGAGGGTGTTGGGGAGGGGAGGGGGAAGGGGAGTGGTTTAGGGGAGTGGGGGAGGGGAGTTGAGGCAGGGAGTGTGGGAGAGGAGTGGGGAAGGGGAGATGCGGTGAGGAGAGACAGAGGGGAGTGGGGTGGAGGAGTGGGAGAGGGGAGAGGGGGATGGGAGTGGGGGAGGGGAGTAGGGGGAGGGGAGTTGGGGGGGAGTTGGGGAGGGTAGTCGGGTAGGGGAGTTGGGGAGTTGAGTGGGGGAGTTGAGTGGGGGAGTTGAGTGTGGGAGGGAAATGTGGGAGGGGAGTGCAGGAGGGGAGTGTGGAAGGGGAGTGTGGAAGGGGAGTTGGGGTGGGGAGTTGGGGTGGGGAGTTGGGGAGGGGAGTTGGGGATGGTAGTTGGGGAGGGGAGTTGGGGAGGTTAGTGGGGGAGGGTAGTGAGGGAGGGGAGTGTGGAAGGGGAGTGGTGGAGGGGAGTGCGGTCGTGGAGTGCGGTAGGGGAGTGCGGTAGGGGAGTGCGGTAGGGGAGTGGGGGTGTGGAGTGGAGTAGGGGCATTGTGTAGGGGAGGGCAGTGAGGATTTGGAGGGAAGGGGAGTGGGATAGTGTATTGGGGGAGGGGAGTGGGCGAGGGGTGTGTGTTATGTGAGTGAGGTAGGGGAGTCTGAAGGGGAGTGGGGAGGGGAGTGAGGTAGGGTAATCGGGGTAGGGGAGTGGATGACGTGCGTGGGGTGGGGGAGGGGAGTGGGGGAGTGGAGTGAGTTAAGGGAGTGGGGGTGGGGAGTGGGGGAGGGGAATGGTGGAGCGGAGTGGGGAAGGGGAGTGCGGTAGGGGAGTGCGGTAACGAGTGGGATAGGGGAGTGGGGTAGGGGTGTGGTGATTTGGAATGGGGTAGTGGAGTTGTTGTGTGAAGTGGGGGAGTGGAGTGCGGTAGGGGAGTGCGTGAGGGTAGTGGGTGATGGGAGTGTGGCAGGAGAGGGCTGTGAAGAGTTGCAGGGAAGCGCAGAGGTGGACTGGAGTAAGGGGAGGGGAGTGTGGGGGGGAGGGGTGTGTGGGAGGGGGTGGCTAGGGGAGGGGGTAGGGGAATGTGGGAGGGGAGTGGAGTAGTGGAGTTGGGGAGCGGAGTGAGTTAGGGGAGTGGGGTAGGGATGTGGGAAAGTGGAGTGGGATAGGGGAGTGGCATAGGGGAGTGGGATAGGGGAGTTGGGTTGTGGAGGGCAGTGAGGAGGTGGAGGGAAGGGGAGTGGGGAAGGGGTGTGAGGTAGGAGAGTTGGGGAGTGGAGTGGGGGATGGGAGTGTTGTAGGGGAGGGCAGTGAGGAGGTGCAGGGAAGCGGAGTGGTGGACGGGAGGGGAGTGGGGTAGTGGTGAGGGGCAGGGGAGAGGGGGGGTGTCGGGGAGGGGATTGGGGAGGAGAGTTGGGGAGGGGAGTGGGTGGGGGAGTGGAGTGGGGGAGTGGGGTGGGGGAGTGGAGTGGGGGAGTGGAGTGGAGTGGGGGAGTGGGGTGTGGGGAGGGGGGTGAGGGGAGTGTGGGGAGGGGAGTTGGGGGAGGGGTGTTGGGGAGGGGAGTGGGGGAGGGGAGGTGGGGAGGGGAGTGGGGAGGGGAGTGGGGAGGGATGTGAGGGTAGTTAGTGGGGGAGGGGAGTGGGTGAGGGGAGTGGGGGAGGGGAGTGTGTGAGGGGAGCGGGGGAGGGGAGCGGGGGAGGGGAGAGCGGGAGGGGTGTGCGGGAGGGGAGTGGGATAGGGGAGTGAGGAATGGGAGTGAGGGAGGGGAGTGGGGGAAGGGGAGATGGTGAGGGGAGTTGGGGAGGTGACCTGGGAAGGGGACCTGGGGAGGGGACTTGGGGAGGGTACCTGGGGTAGAGGAGTGGGGTAGAGGAGTGCGATAGAGGAGTGGGGAAGGAGTTTTGCAGAGATGAGAGGGGGAGGAGAAAGGGGGAGGAGAGAGGGGGAGGGGAGTGGGGGAGGTATGTGGGGTAGGGGAGTTGGGGACTGGAGCACAGTGAGGATGTGGAGAGAAGTGGAGTGAGGGAGGGGCTGGGCGAGGTGTGTGGGGTAGGGGAGTTGGGGACTGGAGTGCAGTGAGGAGGTGGAGGTAAGGGGAGTGGGGAAGGGGAGTGGGGAAGGGGAGTGGAGAAGGGGAGTGGGGAAGGGGAGGTGGGTAGGGGAGTATGGGAGGGGAGTGAGGAAGGTAATTGGGGACGGGAGTGGGGTAGCGGAGTGGGGGAGGGTAGTGGGGGAGCGGAGGGGGAAGGGGAGTTGTTTAGGGGAGTGAGAGACGGGAGTTGAGGCAGGGATTGTGGGAGAGGAGTGGGGAAGGGGAGATGCGGAGAGGAGAGGAGAGGGGGAGGGGAGTCGGGTGGAGGAGTGGGAGAGGGGAGTGGGGTTTGTGAGTGCTTTAGGGGAGTGTGGGAGGGGAGTGGGGGACAGTGAATGGGGTAGGGGAGTGGCGTAAGTGAGTGGGGGCAGGGAGAGGGGAGGGGAGTGGAGGGAAGGGGAGTTGGGGAGTGGAGTGGGGGAGGTGTGTGGGTTAGGAGAGTTGGGTAGTGGAGGGAAGTGAGGAGGTGGAGGGGAGGGGAGTGGGGTATGAAAGTTGGGGAGCGGACTGCGGTAGGGTTGTGATGTCAGGGAGTGGGGTAGCGGAGTGGGGTAGCGGAGTGGGGTAAGGGTGTGGTGACGGGGAGTGGGGTAGTGGAGTGGAGTAGGGGAGTTGTGGAGGGGAGTGCGGTGGGGGAGTGGGGGTGTAGAGTGGGGTAGGGGCGTGGTGTAGGGGAGGGCAGTGAGGATTTGGAGGGAAGGGGAGTGGAATGGGGTAGGGGAGTGGGGGAGGGGTGTGTGTTATGTGAGTGGGGTTGGGCAGAGGGGAGGGGAGTGAGGTAGGGGAATCGGGGAGGGGACTGGGGGAGGAGAGTGGGGGAGGGGAGTGGAGTGGGGGAGGGGAGTGTGGTGGAGGGTCGTGTGGGGGAGGGTCGTGTGGGGTAGGGGAGTGTGGGGTAGGGGAGTGTGGGGTAGGGGAGTGAGTTAGGGGAGTGGGTTAGGGGAGTGGGTTAGGGGAGTGGGGGAGGGGAGTGAGACAGGGGAGTGGGACAGGGCAGGGCAGTGAAGAGGTGGAGGGAATGAGAGTGGGGAGGGGAGTTTGGGAGGGAAGTGTGGTAGGGGTGTGGGGTCGGGAAGTGTGGTAGGGGTGTGGGGTCGGGAAGTGGGGTCGGGAAGTGAGGGAGGGGAGTGGGAAAGGGGAGTGGGAAAGGGGAGTGGGAAAGGGGAGTGGGGGTAGGGGAGTAGGGGTAGGGGAGTGGGGGTAGGGGAGTGGGGGTAGGGGAGTGGGGGTAGGGGAGTGGGGGAAGCGAGTGGGGGAAGCGAGTGGGGGAAGGGAGTGGGGGAAGGGAGTGGGGGAAGGGAGTGGGTTAGGAGAGTGGAGTGGTGTAGGGGATTGGGGTAGGGGTGTGGTGTCGGGGAGTGGAGTAGGGGAGTGGGGTATGGGAGATTGTGAGGGAAGTGCGGGAGGAGTGTTCGGGGAGGGGAGTTGGGGAGGGGAGTGGGGTAGAGGAGTGGGGTAGTACAGTGGGGGAGGGGAGTTGCGGCAGGGGTTGGGGAGCGGAGTGGTTGAGGGGAGTTGCGGAGAGGAGATGGGGAGGGGAGTGGGGTACAGGAGTGGGGGAGGGCAGTGGGTGGGAATGTGGGAGCGGAGTTGGGGAGTGGACTTGGGGAGGGGTGTGGGGGATGGGGTGGGGGAGGGGAGTGGGGGAGGGGATTTGGCTACTGGAGTGGGGAGGGGAGTGGGGGAGGTGATTGGGTTGTGGAGTTGGGGATGTGAGTGGGGGAGGGGAGTTTGGGACTGGAGTGGGGGTGGGGAGTGGGGTAGGGGAGTGAGTGAGGGCTGTTGTGGAGGTGAGCGGGGGAGGGGAGTGAGGGAGGGGAGTTGAGGTTGTGAGTGGGGGAGGGGAGTGCGGTAGGGGAGTGGGGAGGGGGAGGGGAGTGCTGTCGGGCAGTGGGGGAGGGGAGTGAGTGAGGGTAGTGGGGTAGGGGAGTGAGTGAGGGTAGTGGGGTAGGGGAGTGAGGGAAGAGAGTGAGGGAAGAGAGTGAGGGAGGGGAGTGCGGTAGGGGAGTGGGGGAGGGGAGTTACAGAGAGGAGGGGAGGGGAGTGGGTTGGGGAGTGGGGGAGGGGCGTTGGGGAGGGGAGTTTGGGAGGGTAGTAGTGGAGGGGATTGGATGTGTGGAGTGGGGTAGGGGAGTGGGGATTTGTTGTGAAGTAGGGGAGTGGGGGATGGGAGTGGGGAGGAGAGCGAGGTAGGGGAGGGGGCAGGGGAGGGGGCAGGGGAGTTGTTAGAGGTAAGTGCGGGAAGGGTAGCGGGGGAGTGGATTGGGGAGGGGAGTTGGGGAGTGGAGTGCGGTAGGGGAGTTGGGGTGGGGAGTTGGGGAGGGGAGTAGTGTAGGGGCGTGAGGGAGGCGAGTTGGGGAGGGGAGTTGGGGAGGGGAGTTGGGGAGTGGAGTGCGGCAGGGGATTTGGGGTGGGGAGTTGGGCAGGGGAGTTGGGGAGGGGAGTGGAGGTGGGGAGTGGGGGAGGGGAGTGGTTGAGGGGAGTGGGGTAGGGGAGTGAGGGAGGGGAGTTGAGGAGGGGTGTGGGGGAGGGGAGTTAGGGACTGGAGTGGGGGAGGGGAGTGTGGGAGTGGAGTGGGGGATGGGAGTCCGGTACGGGAGTTGGGGAGGGGAGCTGGGGAGGGGAGTGGGGGAGGGGAGTGAGGGAGGGGTGTTGGTGAGGAAAGTGGGGTAGCAGCGTTGGGGTGGGGAGTGGGGGAGGGGAGTGAGTGAGGGAGGGGAGTTGAGAAGGGGTGTGGGGGAGGGAAGTGTTGTGGTAAGTCGGGCAGGGGAGTTGGGTATGGGAGTTGGTGAGGGGAGTGGGGGAGGAGATTTGGGGGTGGGAGTTGGGAAGGGGAGTTGGGGAGGGGAGAGCCGTAGGGGAGTAGGGGAAGGTGTGGGGGAGGGGAGTGGGGAGAGGAGTGATTGCGGGGAGTTGCGGAGAGGAGAGGGGGAGGGGAGTGTAGTGGGGTGCAGGTATGGGGTAGGGGAGTGGGGGAGGCTTGTTGGGTATGGGAGTGGGTGTGAGGAGTGGGGTATGGGTGTGCGGTAGGGGAGTCGGGAAGGGGACTGGGGAGGGGAATGAGGGAGGGGAGTGGGGGACTGGGAGTGGGGTAGGGGAGTGGCAAAGGTCCGTGGGGGAGGGGAGAGGGGAGTGGAATGGGGGAGGGGCATGGGGAGGGGAGTGGGGTGGGGAGTGGGGTGGGATGTGGAGCATGGGAGTTGGGTATGGGAGTTGGTGAGGGGGTGGGGATGGAGAGTTCGGGAGAGGAGTGGGTGAGCGGAGTGGGGCAGGGGAGTGAGTGAGGGGAGTGGGGGTGGGGAATTGGGGATGGGAGTGGGGGTGGGGGGTGGGGTAGGGGTGTGGGGTATTGGAGTGGGGTACGGGATGGGGTAGGGGAGTGGGGTAGGGGAGTGGGGGAGGGGAAAGAGGGAGGGGATTGAGGGAGGGGAGTGAGGGAGGGGAGATGGGGAGGATGTGAGAAGGGGAGTGAAGGAGGGGAGTGGAGTAGGGGAGTCGGGTATGGAAGTTAGTGCGGGGAGTTGAGGAGGACCGTGGGGGAGTGTAGTACGGGAGGGGAGTTGGGGAGTGGAGTTGGGGAGGGGAGTGAGGGAGGGGAGTTGAGAAGGGGTGTGGGGGAAGGGAGTGGGGTGGTAAGTGGTGCAGGGGAGTTGGGTATGGGAATTGGTGGGGGAGTGGGGGAGGAGAGTTGGGGATGGTAGTTGGGAAGGGGAATTGGGGAGGGTTGGATAGGGGACTGCGGTAGGGGAGTGGGCGAATTGAGTGGGGGAGGGGCGTGGGGAGAGGTGGTTGCGGGGAGTTGCGGAGAGGAGAGGGGGAGGGGAGTGTGTGAGAGGAGTGGGGGAGTGTAGTGGGGTTTGGGAGTGGGGTAGGGGAGTGGGGAGGGGAGTTGGGGATGGGAGTGGGGGTGGAGAGTGGGGTAGGGCTGTGGGGTAGGGGAGTGGGGTATGGAGTGTGGGAGGGGAGGGAGGGGAGTGGGGGAGAGGGAGTGGGGTAGGGGAGTGGCATAGGTCCGTGGGGGTGGGGAGAGGGGAGTGGAGTAGGGGAGGGGAGTGGGGTAGAATAGTGGTGGATGGGAATGGGGAGGGGAGTTGGGGCGGGGAGTGGGGTAGAGGAGTGGGGGATGGGAGTGGGGGAGGGGAGTTGGGGAGGGGAGTTGGGGAGGGGAGTGGGGTAGAATAGTGGTGGATGGGAATGGGGAGGGGAGTTGGGGCGGGGAGTGGGGGAGGGGAGTAAGGCAGGGGTGTGGGGTAGGGGACTACGTTAGGGGAGTGGGAGCGGGGAGTGGGAGAGGGGAGTGGGGGACAAGGGGTGGGGTAGGGGAGTGATGTAGGGGAGTTGGGGAGGGGAGTGGGGTAGAATAGTGGTGCATGGGAATGGGGAAGGGAGTTGGGGCGGGGAGTGGGGGTGGGGAGTATAGAGAGTGGTGTATTGGAGTTGTTGAGGGGAGTGGGGGAGGGGAGTGAGGCAGGGGAGTTGGGCAGGGGAGTGGGGTAGAATAGTGGTGGATGGGAATGGGGAGGGGAGTTGGGGCGGGGAGTGGGGGAGGGGAGTAAGGCAGGGGTGTGGGGTAGGGGACTACGTTAGGGGAGTGGGAGCGGGAAATGGGAGAGGGGAGTGGGGGACAAGGAGTGGGGTAGGGGAGTGATGTAGAGGAGTGGGTGAGGGGAGTTTGTGAGGGGAGTGGGGGAGGGGAGTGGGGGAGGGGAGTGGGAGAGGGGAGTGGGGGAGGGGAGTGAGATAGGGGAGTGGGAAAGGCGACTGCGTTAGGGGAGTGGCAGAGGGGAGTGGGAGAGGGGAGTGGGCGACAAGGAATGGGGTAGGGGAGTGATGTAGGGGAGTGGGTGAGGGGAGTTGGTGAGGGGAGTGGGGGAGGGGAAAGGGGGAGGGGAGTGATGTAGGGAGTGAGAAAGGGGCGTGGGATAGGGGAGCGCAGTGAGGAGGTGGAGGGAAGGGGAGTGGGGAGGGGAGTGAGGATGTGTGTAGGGTCGAGGTGTTGGGTAGTGGAGGGCAGTGAGGAGGTGGAGGGAAGGGGAGTGGGGAAGGGGTGTGGTAGGAGATGTGGGTACGGAAGTAGGGGAGGGTAGTGAGGTATGGGAGTGGTTGAGGGGAGTGGGGTAGGGGAGTGTGGTAGGGGATTGGGGTAGGGGAGTGGGGTAGGGCAGTGTGGTAGGGGAGTGGGGTAGGGGAGTTGTAGAGGGAGTGCAGTAGGGGAATGGGGGAGGGGAGTGGGGTTGGGGATTGGGGGAGTGTACTGGGGATGGGAGTGTGGTTGGGCAGGGCAGTGAAGAGGTGGAGGGAACTGAGTGGTGGAGGGGAGTGGGTGAGGTGATTGGAGGAGGGGGTGTGGTAAGAGTGTGAGGTAGGGGAGTGAGGTAGGAGAATTGGGTAGGGGATGTGGTCAGGGAGTTTGGGAGGGGAGTGGGGGAGGGGAGTGGGGGAGGGGAGTGATGTAGGGAGTGGGAAAGTGGCGTGGGATAGGTGAGCGCAGTGAGGAGGTGGAGGGAAGGGGAGTGGGGAGGGGAGTGAGGATGTGTGTAGGGTCGAGGTGTTGGGTAGTGGAGGGCAGTGAGGAGGTGGAGGGAAGGGGAGTGGGGAAGGGGTGTGGTAGGAGAGGTGGGTATGGGAGTAGGGGAGGGTAGTGAGGTATGGGAGTTGTGAGGGGAGTGGGGGAGGGGAGTGGGGGAGGGGAGTGATGTAGGTTGTGGGAAAGGGGCGTGGGATAGGGAAGCGCAGTAAGGAGGTGGAGGGAAGGGGAGTGGGGAGGGGAGTGAGGTTGTGTGTAGGGTCGAGGTGTTGGGTAGTGGAGGGCAGTGAGGAGGTGGAGGGAAGGGGATTGGGGAAGGGATGTGGTAGGAGATGTGGGTACGGGAGTAGGGGAGGATAGTGAGGTATGGGAGTGGTGGAGGGGAGTGGGGTAGGGGAGTGTGGTAGGGGATTGGGGTAGGGGAGTTGTAGAGGGAGTGCAGTAAGGGAATGGGGGAGGGGAGTGGGGTTGGGGATTGGGGGAGTATACTGTGGGATGGGAGTGTGGTTGGGCAGGGCAGTGAAGAGGTGGAGGGAACTGAGTGGTGGAGGGGAGTGGGTGAGGTGATTGGAGGAGGGGGTGTGGTAAGGGTGTGAGGTAGGGGAGTGAGGTAGGAGAATTGGGTAGGGGATGTGGTCAGGGAGTTTGGGAGGGGAGTGGGGGAGGGGAGTGCGGGAGGGGAGTAGGGGAGGGGAGTGGGGGAGGGGAGTGGGGGAGGGGAGTGATGTAGGGAGTGGGAAAGGGGCGTGGGATAGGTGAGCGCAGTGAGGAGGTGGAGGGAAGGGGAGTGGGGAGGGGAGTGAGGATGTGTGTAGGGTCGAGGTGTTGGGTAGTGGAGGGCAGTGAGGAGGTGGAGGGAAGGGGAGTGGGGTAGGGCAGTGTGGTAGGGGAGTGGGGTAGGGGAGTTGTAGAGGGAGTACAGTAGGAGAGTGGGGGAGGGGAGTGGGGTTGGGGATTGGGGGAGTGTACTGGGGGATGGGAGTGTGGTTGGGCAGGGCAGTGAAGAGGTGGAGGGAAGCTGAGTGGTGGAGGGGATGTGGTAAGGGAGTGAGTTAGGGGAGTGGGGTAGGAGAATGGGGTAGGGGATGGGGTCCGGGTGTTTGGGAGGGGAGTGGGGAGGAGAGATAGGCCGGGGAGTGGGGGAGTGGGGGAGGAAAGTTGGGAGGATTTGGGGAGGGGAGTGGGGAAAGGAAGTGAGGCAGGGGAGTTGGGGAGGGGAGTGGGGGATGTGAGTGGTGGAGGGGAGTGGGGTATGGGAGTTTGTGAGGGGAGTTGCGGGGGCGCTGTGGAGGGGAGTGGGATAGGGGAGTTGGGGAGGGGACTTGGGGAGGGGAGTGGGGTAGAGGAGTGTGCGATGGAAGTGGGGTGGGGAGTGGGATAGGGGAGTGGGGGATGGGAGTTGGGGAGGGGAGTGGGGGACAGGGCGTGGGGTAGGGGAGTGATGTCGGGGAGTGGGGGAGGCGAGTGGGGGATGGGAGTGTGGTAGGGGAGTGGGAATGGGATAGTGGAGTGGGGTAGGGGCGTTGGGTATTGGAGGGCAGTGAGGTGGTGGAGAGAAGGTGAGTGGGGGATGGGGTGGGGTAGGAGAGGTGGGTAGGGGTGTGGGGGAGGGGAGTGAGGTAGGGGAGTGGGGAGGGGTGTGGAGGAGGGGAATGGGGTAGGGGAGTGGGGTAGGGGAGTTGTGGAGGGGTGTGCGGTAGGGGAGTAGGGTCGGGGAGTGGCGTAGGGGAGTGAGGTAGGGGAGTGGGGTAGTGGAGTGGGGTAGGGGAGTTGTGGAGGGCACTGCGGTCGTGGTGTGGGGTCGGGGAGTGGGGCAGGGGAGTGGGGGAGGGTAGTGGAGGATGGGATTGTCTTAGGTGAGGGCAGTGAAGAGGTGGAGGGAAGCGGAGTGGTGGATCGGAGTAGGGGAGGGGATTGGTGGTGGGGTGTGGTAAGGGAGTGGGTACAGCGAATGGGGTAGGGGAGTGTGATAGCGGAGTTGGGGAGGCTAGTTGGGGAGGGGAGTGGGGAGGAGAGTGGGGGAAGTTAATGTGGGAGGGGAGTGGACGAGAGGAGCTGGGGCGGGGAGAGGGGGAGGGGAGTGGGGAGAGGAGTTGGGGAGGGGAGTGGGGGAGGGGTGTGGGGGAGGGAGGTGGGGGAGGGAAGTGGGGGAGGGCTGTTGGGGGGAGTTGGGGAGGGGTGTTCTGGAGGGAAGTGAGGGAGGGGAGTTGTGGAGGGGAGTGGGGGAGGTGAGTTTGGGAAGGGAGTGGAGTAGGGGTGGGTGGTAAGGGAGTTGGTGAGGGGAGTGGGGTAGGGGAGTGGGGTAATGAGTTGGGTGGGGAG
Source organism: Heterodontus francisci (assembly GCF_036365525.1). Lineage (NCBI taxonomy): Eukaryota > Metazoa > Chordata > Chondrichthyes > Heterodontiformes > Heterodontidae > Heterodontus > Heterodontus francisci. The sequence goes on along the minus strand of NW_027141865.1, from coordinate 247,268 downwards.
TGGGGGAGGGGAGGGGGGAGGGGAGTTGGGGACGGGAGTTGGGGAGGGGAGTTGGGTAGAGGAGTGGGGGTAAGGAGTGGGGAGCGGGAGTGGAGTAGGGGAGTGGGGGAGGTGAGTTGTGGAGGGGAGTTGGGGACAGGGAATGGGGACAGGGGGAGTGGGGTAGGGGAGTGATATAGGGGAATGGGTTAGTGGAGTGTTTGAGAGGAGTGGGGTAGGGGAGTGGGGTATGGGAGTGGGGGAGGGGAGTGGGGGACAGGGAGTGGGGGATAGGTAGTGGGGTAGGGGAGTGATATAGGGGAGTGGGGGAGGGGAGTGTATGAAGGGAGTGGGAGAGGGGAGTGGGGGACAGGAAGTGGTGTAGGGGAGTGCGGTAGGTGAGTTGGGGTGGGGGGAGGGGAGTGGGGGATGGGAGTGTGGTAGGGGAGTGTAGTCGGGGAGTGTGGGAGTGGTGTTCAGTAGGGGGAGTGTGGGAAGGGAGTAGGGAAGGGGAGTGTTGTAAGGGAGTGAGGGATGGGAGTGGGATAGGGGAGTGGGTGAAGGGAGTGGGAGTGGGGAGTGGGGGACAGGGAGTGGGGGAGGGGAGTGGGGGATGGGAGTGGGGTAGGGGAGTGGGTGAAGGGAGTGGGAGTGGGGAGTGGGGGAAAGGAAGTGGGGTAGGGGTGTGCGGTAGGTGAGTCAGGGCTGGGAGAGGGGAGTGGGGGAGGGGAGCGTGATAGGGGAGTGTGGTCGGGGAGTGTGGGAGGGGAGTTCGGTAGGGGGAGTGTGGGAAGGGAGTAGGGAAGGGGAGTGTGATAGGGGAGTGGGGGATGGGAGTGGTGTAGGGGAGTGGGGTAGGGGAATGATGTAGGGGAGTGTGGGAGTGGAGTGGTAAGGGGACTGGGGAGGGGAGTGCGGTAGGGGAGTGGAGGCATTGAGAGGGGAGTGGAGTGAGGAAGGGGAGTAGGGTAGGGGAGTGGCAGCAGGAATGGGGTAGGGGAGTGGGGGAGGGAAGTGGGCTGGGGAGTGTGGGAGGGTAGTGTGTAGGGGAGGGAAGAGGGGATTAGGGGAGCGGAGTTGGGGAGGGGAGTGTGGAGGGGAGTGGGGGATCGGATTGGAGGAGGGGATTGGCGGAGGGGAGTGGGGGAGGGGAGTGGGGGAGGGGCGATAGTGATGGAGTTGGGGAGTGGAGTGGTTGAGGGGAGATGGGGAGGGGAGTGGGGGAGGGGTGTGGGGTAGGAGAGTGAGGGAGGGCAGTGGGGGAAGCAGTGGGATAGGGGAGTGTGGTTGGGGGAGGGGTTGGGGAGTGGGGGAGGGGAATGATGGAGGGAAGTTGGGAGGGGAGTGGGGAAGGGGAGTGGGCGAGGGGTGGCTGGGTGGGATGTGGGGTATGGGAGTGAGGGAGGGGTGTTAGGGGGTAGTGGTATCGGGGAATGGTGTATGGGAGTGGGGGATGGGATTTGGGGAACAAAGTGATGAGCTCAAAGGAGGAGAAAGTGCAAGAGGAGTTGTGGGGGGAGAGAGAGAGCAAAATGTGATAGGGGCGATTTGGCTCGGGTGGAATATTAACACCTGACAGAGAACACAGATTAATATTAACACACTCACTGACACACTGTGCATATCATGACCCACAGTCAGATATACCCTGTGAAGTGTAAAACACCCCCACTGCCCTCAGTAATATTAACACACTGACAGAGAACACAGATTAATATTAACACACTCACTGACACACTGTGTACATCATGACCCACAGTCAGATAAACCCTGTGAAGTGTAAAACAACCCCACTGTCCTCAGGAATATTAACACACTGACAGAGAACACAGATTAATATTAGCACACTCACTGACACACTGTGTATATCATGACCCACAGTCAGATAAACCCTGTGAAGTGTAAAACACCCCCACTGTCCTCAGTAATATTAACACACTGACAGAGAACACAGATTAATATTAACACACTCACTGACACACTGTGTATATCATGACCCACAGTCAGATACACCCGGTGAAGTGTAAAACACCCCCACTGTCCTCAGGAATATTAACACACTGACAGAGAACACAGATTAATATTAACACACTCACTGACACACTGTGTACATCATGACTCACAGCCAGATACACCCGGTGAAGTGTAAAACACCTCCACTGTCCTCAGGAATATTAACACACTGACAGAGAACACAGATTAATATTAACACACTCACTGACACACTGTGTATATCATGACCCACAGTCAGATACACCCTGTGAAGTGTAAAACACCCCCACTGTCCTCAGTAATATCAACACACTGACAGAGAACACAGATTAATATTAACACACTCACTGACACACTGTGTACATCATGACCCACAGTCAGATAAACCCTGTGAAGTGTAAAACACCCCCACTGTCCTCAGTAATATTAACACACTGACAGAGAACACAGATTAATATTAACACACTCACTGACACACTGTGTATATCATGACCCACAGTCAGATACACCCTGTGAAGTGTAAAACACCCCCACTGTCCTCAGGAATATTAACACACTGACAGAGAACACAGATTAATATTAACACGCTCACTGACACACTGTGTATATCATGACCCACAGTCAGATACACCCTGTGAAGTGTAAAACACCCCCACTGTCCTCAGGAATATTAACACACTGACAGAGAACACAGATTAATATTAACACACTCACTGACACACTGTGTATATCATGACCCACAGTCAGATACACCCTGTGAAGTGTAAAACATCCCCACTGTCCTCAGGAATATTAACACACTGACAGAGAACACAGATTAATATTAACACACTCACTGACACACTGTGTACATCATGACCCACAGTCAGCTACACCCTGTGAAGTGTAAAACACCCCCACTGTCCTCAGTAATATTAACACACTGACAGAGAACACAGATTAATATTAACACACTCACTGACACACTGTGTCTATCATGACCCACAGTCAGATACACCCTGTGAAGTGTAAAACACCCCCACTGTCTTCAGGAATATTAACACACTGACAGAGTACACAGATTAATATTAGCACACTCACTGACACACTGTGTATATCATGACCCACAGTCAGATAAACCCTGTGAAGTGTAAAACACCCCCACTGTCCTCAGTAATATTAACACACTGACAGAGAACACAGATTAATATTAACACACTCACTGACACACTGTGTATATCATGACCCACAGTCAGATAAACCCTGTGAAATGTAAAACACCCCCACTGCCCTCAGTAATATTAACACACTGACAGAGAACACAGATTAATATTAACACACTCACTGACACACTGTGTCTATCATGACCCACAGTCAGATACACCCTGTGAAGTGTAAAACACCCCCACTGTCTTCAGGAATATTAACACACTGACAGAGTACACAGATTAATATTAGCACACTCACTGACACACTGTGTATATCATGACCCACAGTCAGATACACCCGGTGAAGTGTAAAACACCCCCACTGTCCTCAGGAATATTAACACACTGACAGAGAACACAGATTAATATTAACACACTCACTGACACACTGTGTACATCATGACTCACAGCCAGATACACCCGGTGAAGTGTAAAACACCTCCACTGTCCTCAGGAATATTAACACACTGACAGAGAACACAGATTAATATTAACACACTCACTGACACACTGTGTATATCATGACCCACAGTCAGATACACCCTGTGAAGTGTAAAACACCCCCACTGTCCTCAGTAATATCAACACACTGACAGAGAACACAGATTAATATTAACACAATCACTGACACACTGTGTACATCATGACCCACAGTCAGATAAACCCTGTGAAGTGTAAAACACCCCCACTGTCCTCAGTAATATTAACACACTGACAGAGAACACAGATTAATATTAACACACTCACTGACACACTGTGTATATCATGACCCAAAGTCAGATACACCCTGTGAAGTGTAAAACACCCCCACTGTCCTCAGGAATATTAACACACTGACAGAGAACACAGATTAATATTAACACGCTCACTGACACACTGTGTATATTATGACCCACAGTCAGATACACCCTGTGAAGTGTAAAACACCCCCACTGTCCTCAGGAATATTAACACACTGACAGAGAACACAGATTAATATTAACACGCTCACTGACACACTGTGTATGTCATGACCCACAGTCAGATCCACCCTGTGAAGTGTAAAACACCCCCACTGTCCTCAGGAATATTAACACACTGACAGAGAACACAGATTAATATTAACACACTCACTGACACACTGTGTATATCATGACCCACAGTCAGATACACCCTGTGAAGTGTAAAACATCCCCACTGTCCTCAGGAATATTAACACACTGACAGAGAACACAGATTAATATTAACACACTCACTGACACACTGTGTACATCATGACCCACAGTCAGCTACACCCTGTGAAGTGTAAAACACCCCCACTGTCCTCAGTAATATTAACACACTGACAGAGAACACAGATTAATATTAACACACTCACTGACACACTGTGTATATCATGACCCACAGTCAGATACACCCTGTGAAGTGTAAAACACCCCCACTGTCCTCAGGAATATTAACACACTGACAGAGTACACAGATTAATATTAGCACACTCACTGACACACTGTGTATATCATGACCCACAGTCAGATAAACCCTGTTAAGTGTAAAACACCCCCACTGTCCTCAGTAATATTAACACTCTGACAGAGAACACAGATTAATATTAACACACTCACTGACACACTGTGTACATCATGACCCACAGTCAGATAAACCCTGTGAAGTGTAAAACACCCCCACTGTCCTCAGGAATATTAACACACTGACAGAGAACACAGATTAATATTAACACACTCACTGACACACTGTGTATATCATGACCCACAGTCAGATACACCCGGTGAAGTGTAAAACACCCCCACTGTCCTCAGGAATATTAACACACTGACAGAGAACACAGATTAATATTAACACACTCACTGACACACTGTGTACATCATGACTCACAGCCAGATACACCCGGTGAAGTGTAAAACACCTCCACTGTCCTCAGGAATATTAACACACTGACAGTGAACACAGATTAATATTAACACACTCACTGACACACTGTGTATATCATGACCCACAGTCAGATACACCCTGTGAAGTGTAAAACACCCCCACTGTCCTCAGGAATATTAACACACTGACAGAGAACACAGATTATTATTAACACACTCAGTGACACACTCTGTATATCATGACCCACAGTCAGATACACCCTGTGAAGTGTAAAACACCCCCACTGTCCTCAGTAATATTAACACACTGACAGAGAACACAGATTAATATTAACACACTCACTGACACACTGTGTATATCATGACCCACAGTCAGATACACCCTGTGAAGTGTAAAACACCCCCACTGTCCTCAGTAATATTAACACACTGACAGAGAACACAGATTAATATTAACATTCTCACTGACACACTGTGCATATCATGACCCACAGTCAGATACACCCTGTGAAGTGTACAACACCCCCACTGTCCTCAGTAATATCAACACACTGACAGAGAACACAGATTAATATTACCACACTCACTGACACACTGTGTTCATCATGACCCACAGTCAGATACACCCGGTGAAGTGTAAAACACCCCCACTGTCCTCAGCAATATTAACACACTGACAGAGAACACAGATTAATATTAACACACTCACTGACACACTGTGTATATCATGACCCACAGTCAGATACACCCTGTGAAGTGTAAAACACCCCCACTGTCCTCAGTAATATTAACACACTGACAGAGAACACAGATTAATATTAACACACTCACTGACACACTGTGTATATCATGACTCACAGTCAGATACACCCTGTGAAGTGTAAAACACCCCCACTGTCCTCAGTAATATTAACACAGTGACAGAGAACACAGATTAATATTAACACACTCACTGACACACTGTGTATATCATGACCCACAGTCAGATACACCCTGTGAAGTGTAAAACACCCCCACTGTCCTCAGTAATATTAACACACTGACAGAGAACACAGATTAATATTAACACACTCACTGACACACTGTGTACATCATGACCCACAGTCAGATAAACCCTGTGAAGTGTAAAACACCCACACTGTCCTCAGGAATATTAACACACTGACAGAGAACACAGATTAATATTAACACACTCACTGACATACTGTGTACATCATGACCCACAGTCAGATACACCCTGTGAAGTGTAAAACATCCCCACTGTCCTCAGTAATATTAACACACTGACAGAGAACACAGATTAATATTAACACGCTCACTGACACACTGTGTATATCATGACCCACAGTCAGATACACCCTGTGAAGTGTAAAACACCCCCACTGTCCTCAGGAACATTAACACACTGACAGAGAACACAGATTAATATTAACACACTCACTGACACATTGTGTAGATCATGACCCACAGTCAGATACACCCTGTGAAGTGTAAAACATCCCCACTGTCCTCAGGAATATTAACACACTGACAGAGAACACAGATTAATATTAACACACTCACTGACACACTGTGTACATCATGACCCACAGTCAGCTACACCCTGTGAAGTGTAAAACACCCCCACTGTCCTCAGTAATATTAACACACTGACAGAGAACACAGATTAATATTAACACACTCACTGACACACTGTGTATATCATGACCCACAGTCAGATACACCCTGTGAAGTGTAAAACACCCCCACTGTCCTCAGGAATATTAACACACTGACAGAGAACACAGATTAATATTAACACACTCACTGACACACTGTGTATATCATGACCCACAGTCAGATACACCCTGTGAAGTGTAAAACACCCCCACTGTCCTCAGGAATATTAACACACTGACAGAGTACACAGATTAATATTAGCACACTCACTGACACACTGTGTATATCATGACCCACATTCAGATAAACCCTGTGAAGTGTAAAACACCCCCACTGTCCTCAGTAATATTAACACACTGACAGAGAACACAGATTAATATTAACACACTCACTGACACACTGTGTACATCATGACCCACAGTCAGATAAACCCTGTGAAGTGTAAAACACCCCCACTGTCCTCAGGAATATTAACACACTGACAGAGAACACAGATTAATATTAACACACTCACTGACACACTGTGTATATCATGACCCACAGTCAGATACACCCGGTGAAGTGTAAAACACCCCCACTGTCCTCAGGAATATTAACACACTGACAGAGAATACAGATTAATATTAACACACTCACTGACACACTGTGTACATCATGACCCAAAGTCAGATACACCCTGTGAAGTGTAAAACACCCCCACTGTCCTCAGTAATATTAACACACTGACAGAGAACATAGATTAATATTAACACACTCACTGACACACTGTGTATATCATGACCCACAGTCAGATACACCCTGTGAAGTGTAAAACACCCCCACTGTCCTCAGCAATATTAACACACTGACAGAGTACACAGATTAATATTAACACACTCACTGACACACTGAGTATATCATGACCCACAGTCAGATACACCCTGTGAAGTGTAAAACACCCCCACTGTCCTCAGTAATATTAACACACTGTGAGAGAACACAGATTAATATTAACACACTCACTGACACACTGTGTATATCATGACCCACAGTCAGATACACCCTGTGAAGTGTAAAGCACCCCCACTGTTCTCAGTAATATTAACACACTGACAGAGAACACAGATTAATATTAACACACTCACTGACACACTGTGTATATCATGACTCACAGTCAGATACACCCTGTGAAGTGTAAAACACCCCCACTGTCCTCAGGAATATTAACACACTGACAGAGAACACAGATTAATATTAACACACTCACTGACACACTGTGTATATCATGACCCACAGTCAGATACACCCTGTGAAGTGTAAAACACCCCCACTGTCCTCAGTAATATTAACACACTGACAGAGAACACAGATTAATATTAACACACTCACTGACACACTGTGTATATCATGACCCACAGTCAGATACACCCTGTGAAGTGTAAAACACCCCCACTGTCCTCAGTAATATTAACACACTGACAGAGAACACAGATTAATATTAACACACTCACTGACACACTGAGTATATCATGACCCACAGTCAGATACACCCTGTGAAGTGTAAAACATCCCCACTGTCCTCAGGAATATTAAAACACTGACAGAGAACACAGATTAATATTAACACACTCACTGACACACTGTGTATATCATGACCCACAGTCAGATACACCCTGTGAAGTGTAAAACACCCCCACTGTCCTCAGTAATATTAACACACTGACAGAGAACACAGATTAATATTAACACACTCACTGACACACTGTGTATATCATGATTCACAGTCAGATACACCCTGTGAAGTGTAAAACACCCCCACTGTCCTCAGGAATATTAACACACTGACAGAGAACACAGATTAATATTAACACACTCACTGACACACTGTGTATATCACGACCCACAGTCAGATACACCCTGTGAAGTGTAAAACACCCCCGCTGTCCTCAGTAATATTAACACACTGACAGAGAACACAGATTAATATTAACACACTCACTGACACACTATGTACATCATGACCCACAGTCAGATACACCCTCTGAAGTGTAAAACACCCCCACTGTCCTCAGGAATATTAACACACTGACAGAGAACACAGATTAATATTAACACACTCACTGACACACTGTGTATATCATGACTCACAGTCAGATACACCCTGTGTAGTGTAAAACACCCACACTGTCCTCAGGAATATTAACACACTGACAGAGAACACAGATTAATATTAACACACTCACTGACACACTGTGTACATCATGACTCACAGTCAGATACACCCTGTGAAGTGTAAAACACCCCCACTGTCCTCAGGAATATTAACACACTGACAGAGAACACAGATTAATATTAACACTCCCACTGACACACTGTGTATATCATGACCCACAGTCAGATACACCCTGTGAAGTGTAAAACACCCCCACTGTCCTCAGTAATATTAACACACTGACAGAGAACACAGATTAATATTAACACACTCACTGACACACTGTGTATATCATGACCCACAGTCAGATACACCCGGTGAAGTGTAAAACACCCCCACTGTCCTCAGGAATATTAACACACTGACAGAGAACACAGATTAATATTAACACACTCACTGACACACTGTGTACATCATGACTCACAGTCAGATACACCCTGTGATGTGTAAAACACCCACACTGTCCTCAGTAATATTAACACACTGACAGAGAACACAGATTAATATTAACACACTCACTGACACACTGTGTGTATCATGACCCACAGTCAGATACACCCTGTGAAGTGTAAAACACCCCCACTGTCCTCAGGAATATTAACACCTGACAGAGAACACAGATTAATATTAACACACTCACTGACACACTGTGTATATCATGACCCACAGTCAGATACTCCCTGTGAAGTGTAAAACACCCCCACTGTCCTCAGGAATATTAACACACTGACAGAGAACACATATTAATATTAACACACTCACTGACACACTGCGTACATCATGACCCACAGTCAGATAAACCCTGTGAAGTGTAAAACACCCCTACTGTCCTCAGTAATATGAACACACTGACAGAGAACACAGATTAATATTAACACACTCACTGACACACTGTGGACATCATGACCCACAGTCAGATACACCCTGTGAAGTGTTAAACACCCCACTGTCCTCAGGAATATTAACACACTGACAGAGAACACAGATTAATATTAACACACTCACTGACACACTGTGTATATCATGACCCACAGTCACATACACACTGTGAAGTGTAAAACATCCCCACTGTCCTCAGGAATATTAACACACTGACAGAGAACACAGATTAATATTAACACACTCACTGACACACTGTGTATATCATGACTCACAGTCAGATACACCCTGTGAAGTGTAAAACACCCCCACTGTCCTCAGTAATATTAACACACTGACAGAGAACACAGATTAATATTAACACACTCACTGACACACTGTGTATATCATGACCCACAGTCAGATACACCCTGTGAAGTGTAAAACACCCTCACTGTCCTCAGTAATATTAACACACTGACAGAGAACACAGATTAATATTAACACACTCACTGACACACTGTGTACATCATGACCCACAGTCAGATACACCCTGTGAAGTGTAAAACACCCCCACTGTCCTCAGTAATATTAACACACTGACAGAGAACACAGATTAATATTAACACACTCACTGACACACTGTGTATATCATGACCCACAGTCAGATACACCCTGTGAAGTGTAAAACACCCCCACTGTCCTCAGTAATATTAACACACTGACAGAGATCACAGATTAATATTAACACACTCACTGACACACTGTGTACATCATGACCCACAGTCAGATAAACCCTGTGCAGTGCAAAACACCCCCACTGTCCTCAGTAATATTAACACACTGACAGAGAACACATATTAATATTAACACACTCACTGACACACTGCGTACATCATGACCCACAGTCAGATAAACCCTGTGAAGTGTAAAACACCCCTACTGTCCTCAGTAATATGAACACACTGACAGAGAACACAGATTAATATTAACACACTCACTGACACACTGTGGACATCATGACCCACAGTCAGATACACCCTGTGAAGTGTTAAACACCCCACTGTCCTCAGGAATATTAACACACTGACAGAGAACACAGATTAATATTAACACACTCACTGACACACTGTGTATATCATGACCCACAGTCACATACACACTGTGAAGTGTAAAACATCCCCACTGTCCTCAGGAATATTAACACACTGACAGAGAACACAGATTAATATTAACACACTCACTGACACACTGTGTATATCATGACTCACAGTCAGATACACCCTGTGAAGTGTAAAACACCCCCACTGTCCTCAGTAATATTAACACACTGACAGAGAACACAGATTAATATTAACACACTCACTGACATACTGTGTATATCATGACCCACAGTCAGATACACCCTGTGAAGTGTAAAACACCCTCACTGTCCTCAGTAATATTAACACACTGACAGAGAACACAGATTAATATTAACACACTCACTGACACACTGTGTACATCATGACCCACAGTCAGATACACCCTGTGAAGTGTAAAACACCCCCACTGTCCTCAGTAATATTAACACACTGACAGAGAACACAGATTAATATTAACACACTCACTGACACACTGTGTATATCATGACCCACAGTCAGATACACCCTGTGAAGTGTAAAACACCCCCACTGTCCTCAGTAATATTAACACACTGACAGAGATCACAGATTAATATTAACACACTCACTGACACACTGTGTACATCATGACCCACAGTCAGATAAACCCTGTGCAGTGCAAAACACCCCCACTGTCCTCAGTAATATTAACACACTGACAGAGAACACAGATTAATATAAACACACTCACTGACACACTGTGTATATCATGACCCACAGTCAGATACACCCTGTGAAGTGTAAAACACCTCCACTGTCCTAGTAATATTAGCACACTGACAGAGAACACAGATTAATATTAACACTTTCACTGACACACTGTGTATATCATGACCCCCAGTCAGATACACCCTGTGAAGTGTAAAACACCCCCACTGTCCTCAGTAATATTAACACACTGACAGAGAACACAGATTAATATTAACACACTCACTGACACACTGTGTACATCATGACCCACAGTCAGATACACCCTGTGAAGTGTAAAACACCCCCACGTTCCTCAGTAATATTAACACACTGACAGAGAACACAGATTAATATTAACACACTCACTGACACACTGTGTATATCATGACCCACAGTCAGATACTCCCTGTGAAGTGTAAAACACCCCCACTGTCCTCAGTAATATTAACACACTGACAGAGAACACAGATTAATATTAACACACTCACTGACACACTGTGTATATCATGACCCACAGTCAGATACATCCTGTGAAGTGTAAAACACCCCCACTGTCCTCAGTAATATTAACACACTGACAGAGAACACAGATTAATATTAACACACTCACTGACACACTGTGTATATCATGACCCACAGTCAGATACACCCTGTGAAGTGTTAAACACCCCCACTGTCCTCAGTAATATTAACACACTGACAGAGAACACAGATTAATATTAACACACTCACTGACACACTGTGTACATCATGACCCACAGTCAGATACACCCTGTGAAGTGTAAAACACCCCCACTGTCCTCAGCAATATTAACACACTGACAGAGAACACAGATTAATATTAACACACTCACTGACACACTGTGTATATCATGACCCACAGTCAGATACACCCGGTGAAGTGTAAAACACCCCCACTGTCCTCAGTAATATTAACACACTGACAGAGAACACAGATTAATATTAACACACTCACTGACACACTGTGTATATCATGACTCACAGTCAGATACACCCTGTGAAGTGTAAAACACCCCCACTGTCCTCAGTAATATTAACACACTGACAGAGAACACAGATTAATATTAACACACTCACTGACACACTGTGTATATCATGACCCACAGTCAGATACACCCTGTGAAGTGTAAAACACCCTCACTGTCCTCAGTAATATTAACACACTGACAGAGAACACAGATTAATATTAACACACTCACTGACACACTGTGTACATCATGACCCACAGTCAGATACACCCTGTGAAGTGTAAAACACCCCCACTGTCCTCAGTAATATTAACACACTGACAGAGAACACAGATTAATATTAACACACTCACTGACACACTGTGTATATCATGACCCACAGTCAGATACACCCTGTGAAGTGTAAAGCACCCCCACTGTTCTCAGTAATATTAACACACTGACAGAGAACACAGATTAATATTAACACACTCACTGACACACTGTGTATATCATGACTCACAGTCAGATACACCCTGTGAAGTGTAAAACACCCCCACTGTCCTCAGGAATATTAACACACTGACAGAGAACACAGATTAATATTAACACACTCACTGACACACTGTGTATATCATGACCCACAGTCAGATACACCCTGTGAAGTGTAAAACACCCCCACTGTCCTCAGTAATATTAACACACTGACAGAGAACACAGATTAATATTAACACACTCACTGACACACTGTGTATATCATGACCCACAGTCAGATACACCCTGTGAAGTGTAAAACACCCCCACTGTCCTCAGTAATATTAACACACTGACAGAGAACACAGATTAATATTAACACACTCACTGACACACTGAGTATATCATGACCCACAGTCAGATACACCCTGTGAAGTGTAAAACATCCCCACTGTCCTCAGGAATATTAAAACACTGACAGAGAACACAGATTAATATTAACACACTCACTGACACACTGTGTATATCATGACCCACAGTCAGATACACCCTGTGAAGTGTAAAACACCCCCACTGTCCTCAGTAATATTAACACACTGACAGAGAACACAGATTAATATTAACACACTCACTGACACACTGTGTATATCATGATTCACAGTCAGATACACCCTGTGAAGTGTAAAACACCCCCACTGTCCTCAGGAATATTAACACACTGACAGAGAACACAGATTAATATTAACACACTCACTGACACACTGTGTATATCACGACCCACAGTCAGATACACCCTGTGAAGTGTAAAACACCCCCGCTGTCCTCAGTAATATTAACACACTGACAGAGAACACAGATTAATATTAACACACTCACTGACACACTATGTACATCATGACCCACAGTCAGATACACCCTCTGAAGTGTAAAACACCCCCACTGTCCTCAGGAATATTAACACACTGACAGAGAACACAGATTAATATTAACACACTCACTGACACACTGTGTATATCATGACTCACAGTCAGATACACCCTGTGTAGTGTAAAACACCCACACTGTCCTCAGGAATATTAACACACTGACAGAGAACACAGATTAATATTAACACACTCACTGACACACTGTGTACATCATGACTCACAGTCAGATACACCCTGTGAAGTGTAAAACACCCCCACTGTCCTCAGGAATATTAACACACTGACAGAGAACACAGATTAATATTAACACTCCCACTGACACACTGTGTATATCATGACCCACAGTCAGATACACCCTGTGAAGTGTAAAACACCCCCACTGTCCTCAGTAATATTAACACACTGACAGAGAACACAGATTAATATTAACACACTCACTGACACACTGTGTATATCATGACCCACAGTCAGATACACCCGGTGAAGTGTAAAACACCCCCACTGTCCTCAGGAATATTAACACACTGACAGAGAACACAGATTAATATTAACACACTCACTGACACACTGTGTACATCATGACTCACAGTCAGATACACCCTGTGATGTGTAAAACACCCACACTGTCCTCAGTAATATTAACACACTGACAGAGAACACAGATTAATATTAACACACTCACTGACACACTGTGTGTATCATGACCCACAGTCAGATACACCCTGTGAAGTGTAAAACACCCCCACTGTCCTCAGGAATATTAACACCTGACAGAGAACACAGATTAATATTAACACACTCACTGACACACTGTGTATATCATGACCCACAGTCAGATACTCCCTGTGAAGTGTAAAACACCCCCACTGTCCTCAGGAATATTAACACACTGACAGAGAACACATATTAATATTAACACACTCACTGACACACTGCGTACATCATGACCCACAGTCAGATAAACCCTGTGAAGTGTAAAACACCCCTACTGTCCTCAGTAATATGAACACACTGACAGAGAACACAGATTAATATTAACACACTCACTGACACACTGTGGACATCATGACCCACAGTCAGATACACCCTGTGAAGTGTTAAACACCCCACTGTCCTCAGGAATATTAACACACTGACAGAGAACACAGATTAATATTAACACACTCACTGACACACTGTGTATATCATGACCCACAGTCACATACACACTGTGAAGTGTAAAACATCCCCACTGTCCTCAGGAATATTAACACACTGACAGAGAACACAGATTAATATTAACACACTCACTGACACACTGTGTATATCATGACTCACAGTCAGATACACCCTGTGAAGTGTAAAACACCCCCACTGTCCTCAGTAATATTAACACACTGACAGAGAACACAGATTAATATTAACACACTCACTGACACACTGTGTATATCATGACCCACAGTCAGATACACCCTGTGAAGTGTAAAACACCCTCACTGTCCTCAGTAATATTAACACACTGACAGAGAACACAGATTAATATTAACACACTCACTGACACACTGTGTACATCATGACCCACAGTCAGATACACCCTGTGAAGTGTAAAACACCCCCACTGTCCTCAGTAATATTAACACACTGACAGAGAACACAGATTAATATTAACACACTCACTGACACACTGTGTATATCATGACCCACAGTCAGATACACCCTGTGAAGTGTAAAACACCCCCACTGTCCTCAGTAATATTAACACACTGACAGAGATCACAGATTAATATTAACACACTCACTGACACACTGTGTACATCATGACCCACAGTCAGATAAACCCTGTGCAGTGCAAAACACCCCCACTGTCCTCAGTAATATTAACACACTGACAGAGAACACATATTAATATTAACACACTCACTGACACACTGCGTACATCATGACCCACAGTCAGATAAACCCTGTGAAGTGTAAAACACCCCTACTGTCCTCAGTAATATGAACACACTGACAGAGAACACAGATTAATATTAACACACTCACTGACACACTGTGGACATCATGACCCACAGTCAGATACACCCTGTGAAGTGTTAAACACCCCACTGTCCTCAGGAATATTAACACACTGACAGAGAACACAGATTAATATTAACACACTCACTGACACACTGTGTATATCATGACCCACAGTCACATACACACTGTGAAGTGTAAAACATCCCCACTGTCCTCAGGAATATTAACACACTGACAGAGAACACAGATTAATATTAACACACTCACTGACACACTGTGTATATCATGACTCACAGTCAGATACACCCTGTGAAGTGTAAAACACCCCCACTGTCCTCAGTAATATTAACACACTGACAGAGAACACAGATTAATATTAACACACTCACTGACATACTGTGTATATCATGACCCACAGTCAGATACACCCTGTGAAGTGTAAAACACCCTCACTGTCCTCAGTAATATTAACACACTGACAGAGAACACAGATTAATATTAACACACTCACTGACACACTGTGTACATCATGACCCACAGTCAGATACACCCTGTGAAGTGTAAAACACCCCCACTGTCCTCAGTAATATTAACACACTGACAGAGAACACAGATTAATATTAACACACTCACTGACACACTGTGTATATCATGACCCACAGTCAGATACACCCTGTGAAGTGTAAAACACCCCCACTGTCCTCAGTAATATTAACACACTGACAGAGATCACAGATTAATATTAACACACTCACTGACACACTGTGTACATCATGACCCACAGTCAGATAAACCCTGTGCAGTGCAAAACACCCCCACTGTCCTCAGTAATATTAACACACTGACAGAGAACACAGATTAATATAAACACACTCACTGACACACTGTGTATATCATGACCCACAGTCAGATACACCCTGTGAAGTGTAAAACACCTCCACTGTCCTAGTAATATTAGCACACTGACAGAGAACACAGATTAATATTAACACTTTCACTGACACACTGTGTATATCATGACCCCCAGTCAGATACACCCTGTGAAGTGTAAAACACCCCCACTGTCCTCAGTAATATTAACACACTGACAGAGAACACAGATTAATATTAACACACTCACTGACACACTGTGTACATCATGACCCACAGTCAGATACACCCTGTGAAGTGTAAAACACCCCCACGTTCCTCAGTAATATTAACACACTGACAGAGAACACAGATTAATATTAACACACTCACTGACACACTGTGTATATCATGACCCACAGTCAGATACTCCCTGTGAAGTGTAAAACACCCCCACTGTCCTCAGTAATATTAACACACTGACAGAGAACACAGATTAATATTAACACACTCACTGACACACTGTGTATATCATGACCCACAGTCAGATACATCCTGTGAAGTGTAAAACACCCCCACTGTCCTCAGTAATATTAACACACTGACAGAGAACACAGATTAATATTAACACACTCACTGACACACTGTGTATATCATGACCCACAGTCAGATACACCCTGTGAAGTGTTAAACACCCCCACTGTCCTCAGTAATATTAACACACTGACAGAGAACACAGATTAATATTAACACACTCACTGACACACTGTGTACATCATGACCCACAGTCAGATACACCCTGTGAAGTGTAAAACACCCCCACTGTCCTCAGCAATATTAACACACTGACAGAGAACACAGATTAATATTAACACACTCACTGACACACTGTGTATATCATGACCCACAGTCAGATACACCCGGTGAAGTGTAAAACACCCCCACTGTCCTCAGTAATATTAACACACTGACAGAGAACACAGATTAATATTAACACACTCACTGACACACTGTGTATATCATGACTCACAGTCAGATACACCCTGTGAAGTGTAAAACACCCCCACTGTCCTCAGTAATATTAACACACTGACAGAGAACACAGATTAATATTAACACACTCACTGACACACTGTGTATATCATGACCCACAGTCAGATACACCCTGTGAAGTGTAAAACACCCTCACTGTCCTCAGTAATATTAACACACTGACAGAGAACACAGATTAATATTAACACACTCACTGACACACTGTGTACATCATGACCCACAGTCAGATACACCCTGTGAAGTGTAAAACACCCCCACTGTCCTCAGTAATATTAACACACTGACAGAGAACACAGATTAATATTAACACACTCACTGACACACTGTGTATATCATGACCCACAGTCAGATACACCCTGTGAAGTGTAAAACACCCCCACTGTCCTCAGTAATATTAACACACTGACAGAGATCACAGATTAATATTAACACACTCACTGACACACTGTGTACATCATGACCCACAGTCAGATAAACCCTGTGCAGTGCAAAACACCCCCACTGTCCTCAGTAATATTAACACACTGACAGAGAACACAGATTAATATAAACACACTCACTGACACACTGTGTATATCATGACCCACAGTCAGATACACCCTGTGAAGTGTAAAACACCTCCACTGTCCTAGTAATATTAGCACACTGACAGAGAACACAGATTAATATTAACACTTTCACTGACACACTGTGTATATCATGACCCCCAGTCAGATACACCCTGTGAAGTGTAAAACACCCCCACTGTCCTCAGTAATATTAACACACTGACAGAGAACACAGATTAATATTAACACACTCACTGACACACTGTGTACATCATGACCCACAGTCAGATACACCCTGTGAAGTGTAAAACACTCCCACGTTCCTCAGTAATATTAACACACTGACAGAGAACACAGATTAATATTAACACACTCACTGACACACTGTGTATATCATGACCCACAGTCAGATACTCCCTGTGAAGTGTAAAACACCCCCACTGTCCTCAGTAACATTAACACACTGACAGAGAACACAGATTAATATTAACACACTCACTGACACACTGTGTATATCATGACCCACAGTCAGATACATCCTGTGAAGTGTAAAACACCCCCACTGTCCTCAGTAATATTAACACACTGACAGAGAACACAGATTAATATTAACACACTCACTGACACACTGTGTATATCATGACCCACAGTCAGATACACCCTGTGAAGTGTTAAACACCCCCACTGTCCTCAGTAATATTAACACACTGACAGAGAACACAGATTAATATTAACACACTCACTGACACACTGTGTACATCATGACCCACAGTCAGATACACCCTGTGAAGTGTAAAACACCCCCACTGTCCTCAGCAATATTAACACACTGACAGAGAACACAGATTAATATTAACACACTCACTGACACACTGTGTATATCATGACCCACAGTCAGATACACCCGGTGAAGTGTAAAACACCCCCACTGTCCTCAGTAATATTAACACACTGACAGAGAACACAGATTAATATTAACACACTCACTGACACACTGTGTATATCATGACCCACAGTCAGATACTCCCTGTGAAGTGTAAAACACCCCCACTGTCCTCAGTAATATTAACACACTGACAGAGAACACAGATTAATATTAACACACTCACTGACACACTGTGTATATCATGACCCACAGTCAGATACTCCCTGTGAAGTCTAAAACACCCCCACTGTCCTCAGTAATATTAACACACTGACAGAGAACACAGATTAATATTAACACACTCACTGACACACTGTGTATATCATGACCCACAGTCAGATACATCCTGTGAAGTGTAAAACACCCCCACTGTCCTCAGTAATATTAACACACTGACAGAGAACACAGATTAATATTAACACACTCACTGACACACTGTGTATATCATGACCCACAGTCAGATACACCCTGTGAAGTGTTAAACACCCCCACTGTCCTCAGTATTATTAACACACTGACAGAGAACACAGATTAATATTAACACACTCACTGACACACTGTGTACATCATGACCCACAGTCAGATACACCCTGTGAAGTGTAAAACACCCCCACTGTCCTCAGCAATATTAACACACTGACAGAGAACACAGATTAATATTAACACACTCACTGACACACTGTGTATATCATGACCCACAGTCAGATACACCCGGTGAAGTGTAAAACACCCCCACTGTCCTCAGTAATATTAACACACTGACAGAGAACACAGATTAATATTAACACACTCACTGACACACTGTGTATATCATGACCCACAGTCAGATACACCCTGTGAAGTGTAAAACACCCCCACTGTCCTCAGGAATATTAACACACTGACAGAGAACACAGATTAATATTAACACACTCACTGACACACTGTGTATATCATGACCCACAGTCAGATACACCCTGTGAAGTGTAAAACACCCCCACTGTCCTCAGTAATATTAACACACTGACTGAGAACACAGATTAATATTAACACACTCACTGACACACTGTGTACATCATGACTCACAGTCAGATACTCCCTGTGAAGTGTAAAACATCCCCACTGTCCTCAGGAATATTAACACCTGACAGAGAACACAGATTAATATTAACACACTCACTGACACACTGTGTATATCATGACCCACAGTTAGATACACCCTGTGAAGTGTAAAACACCCCCACTGTCCTCAGAAATATTAACACACTGACAGAGAACACAGATTAATATTAACACACTCACTGACACACTGTGTACATCATGACCCACAGTCAGATACTCCCTGTGAAGTGTAAAACACCCCCACTGTCCTCGGTAATATTAACACACTGACAGAGAACACAGATTAATATTAACACACTCACTGACACACTGTGTATATCATGACCCACAGTCAGATACTCCCTGTGAAGTGTAAAACACCCACACTGTCCTCAGTAATATTAACACACTGACAGAGAACACAGATTAATATTAACACACTCACTGACACACTGTGTATATCATGACCCACAGTCAGATACATCCTGTGAAGTGTAAAACACCCCCACTGTCCTCAGTAATATTAACACACTGACAGAGAACACAGATTAATATTAACACACTCACTGACACACTGTGTATATCATGACCCACAGTCAGATACACCCTGTGAAGTGTAAAACACCCCCACTGTCCTCAGGAATATTAACACACTGACAGAGAACACAGATTAATATTAACACACTCACTGACACACTGTGTACATCATGACTCACAGTCAGATACTCCCTGTGAAGTGTAAAACATCCCCACTGTCCTCAGGAATATTAACACCTGACAGAGAACACAGATTAATATTAACACACTCACTGACACACTGTGTATATCATGACCCACAGTTAGATACACCCTGTGAAGTGTAAAACACCCCCACTGTCCTCAGAAATATTAACACACTGACAGAGAACACAGATTAATATTAACACACTCACTGACACACTGTGTACATCATGACCCACAGTCAGATACACCCTGTGAAGTGTAAAACACCCCCACTGTCCTCAGTAATATTAACACACTGACAGAGAACACAGATTAATATTAACACACTCACTGACACACTGTGTATATCATGACCCACAGTCAGATACTCCCTGTGAAGTGTAAAACACCCACACTGTCCTCAGTAATATTAACACACTGACAGAGAACACAGATTAATATTAACACACTCACTGACACACTGTGTATATCATGACCCACAGTCAGATACATCCTGTGAAGTGTAAAACACCCCCACTGTCCTCAGTAATATTAACACACTGACAGAGAACACAGATTAATATTAACACACTCACTGACACACTGTGTATATCATGACCCACAGTCAGATACACCCTGTGAAGTGTAAAACACCCCCACTGTCCTCAGTAATATTAACACACTGACAGAGAACACAGATTAATATTAACACACTCACTGACACACTGTGTATATCATGACCCACAGTCAGATACACCCTGTGAAGTGTAAAACACCCCCACTGTCCTCAGCAATATTAACACACTGACAGAGTACACAGATTAATATTAACACACTCACTGACACACTGAGTATATCATGACCCACAGTCAGATACACCCTGTGAAGTGTAAAACACCCCCACTGTCCTCAGTAATATTAACACACTGACAGAGAACACAGATTAATATTAACACACTCACTGACCCACTGTGTACATCATGACCCACAGTCAGATACACCCTGTGAAGTGTAAAACACCCCCACTGTCCTCAGGAATATTAACACACTGACAGAGAACACAGATTAATATTAACACACTCACTGACACACTGTGTACATCATGACCCACAGTCAGATACACCCTGTGAAGTGAAAAACACCCCCACTGTCCTCAGTAATATTAACACACTGTGAGAGAACACAGATTAATATTAACACACTCACTGACACACTGTGTATATCATGACCCACAGTCAGATACACCCTGTGAAGTGTAAAGCACCCCCACTGTTCTCAGTAATATTAACACACTGACAGAGAACACAGATTAATATTAACACACTCACTGACACACTGTGTATATCATGACTCACAGTCAGATACACCCTGTGAAGTGTAAAACACCCCCACTGTCCTCAGGAATATTAACACACTGACAGAGAACACAGATTAATATTAACACACTCACTGACACACTGTGTATATCATGACCCACAGTCAGATACACCCGGTGAAGTGTAAAACACCCCCACTGTCCTCAGTAATATTAACACACTGACAGAGAACACAGATTAATATTAACACACTCACTGACACACTGTGTATATCATGACCCACAGTCAGATACACCCTGTGAAGTGTAAAACACCCCCACTGTCCTCAGGAATATTAACACACTGACAGAGAACACAGATTAATATTAACACACTCACTGACACACTGTGTATATCATGACCCACAGTCAGATACACCCTGTGAAGTGTAAAACACCCCCACTGTCCTCAGTAATATTAACACACTGACTGAGAACACAGATTAATATTAACACACTCACTGACACACTGTGTACATCATGACTCACAGTCAGATACTCCCTGTGAAGTGTAAAACATCCCCACTGTCCTCAGGAATATTAACACCTGACAGAGAACACAGATTAATATTAACACACTCACTGACACACTGTGTATATCATGACCCACAGTTAGATACACCCTGTGAAGTGTAAAACACCCCCACTGTCCTCAGAAATATTAACACACTGACAGAGAACACAGATTAATATTAACACACTCACTGACACACTGTGTACATCATGACCCACAGTCAGATACACCCTGTGAAGTGTAAAACACCCCCACTGTCCTCGGTAATATTAACACACTGACAGAGAACACAGATTAATATTAACACACTCACTGACACACTGTGTATATCATGACCCACAGTCAGATACTCCCTGTGAAGTGTAAAACACCCACACTGTCCTCAGTAATATTAACACACTGACAGAGAACACAGATTAATATTAACACACTCACTGACACACTGTGTATATCATGACCCACAGTCAGATACATCCTGTGAAGTGTAAAACACCCCCACTGTCCTCAGTAATATTAACACACTGACAGAGAACACAGATTAATATTAACACACTCACTGACACACTGTGTATATCATGACCCACAGTCAGATACACCCTGTGAAGTGTAAAACACCCCCACTGTCCTCAGGAATATTAACACACTGACAGAGAACACAGATTAATATTAACACACTCACTGACACACTGTGTACATCATGACTCACAGTCAGATACTCCCTGTGAAGTGTAAAACATCCCCACTGTCCTCAGGAATATTAACACCTGACAGAGAACACAGATTAATATTAACACACTCACTGACACACTGTGTATATCATGACCCACAGTTAGATACACCCTGTGAAGTGTAAAACACCCCCACTGTCCTCAGAAATATTAACACACTGACAGAGAACACAGATTAATATTAACACACTCACTGACACACTGTGTACATCATGACCCACAGTCAGATACACCCTGTGAAGTGTAAAACACCCCCACTGTCCTCAGTAATATTAACACACTGACAGAGAACACAGATTAATATTAACACACTCACTGACACACTGTGTATATCATGACCCACAGTCAGATACTCCCTGTGAAGTGTAAAACACCCACACTGTCCTCAGTAATATTAACACACTGACAGAGAACACAGATTAATATTAACACACTCACTGACACACTGTGTATATCATGACCCACAGTCAGATACATCCTGTGAAGTGTAAAACACCCCCACTGTCCTCAGTAATATTAACACACTGACAGAGAACACAGATTAATATTAACACACTCACTGACACACTGTGTATATCATGACCCACAGTCAGATACACCCTGTGAAGTGTAAAACACCCCCACTGTCCTCAGTAATATTAACACACTGACAGAGAACACAGATTAATATTAACACACTCACTGACACACTGTGTATATCATGACCCACAGTCAGATACACCCTGTGAAGTGTAAAACACCCCCACTGTCCTCAGCAATATTAACACACTGACAGAGTACACAGATTAATATTAACACACTCACTGACACACTGAGTATATCATGACCCACAGTCAGATACACCCTGTGAAGTGTAAAACACCCCCACTGTCCTCAGTAATATTAACACACTGACAGAGAACACAGATTAATATTAACACACTCACTGACCCACTGTGTACATCATGACCCACAGTCAGATACACCCTGTGAAGTGTAAAACACCCCCACTGTCCTCAGGAATATTAACACACTGACAGAGAACACAGATTAATATTAACACACTCACTGACACACTGTGTACATCATGACCCACAGTCAGATACACCCTGTGAAGTGAAAAACACCCCCACTGTCCTCAGTAATATTAACACACTGTGAGTACACAGATTAATATTAACACACTCACTGACACACTGTGTATATCATGACCCACAGTCAGATACACCCTGTGAAGTGTAAAGCACCCCCACTGTTCTCAGTAATATTAACACACTGACAGAGAACACAGATTAATATTAACACACTCACTGACACACTGTGTATATCATGACTCACAGTCAGATACACCCTGTGAAGTGTAAAACACCCCCACTGTCCTCAGGAATATTAACACACTGACAGAGAACACAGATTAATATTAACACACTCACTGACACACTGTGTATATCATGACCCACAGTCAGATACACCCTGTGAAGTGTAAAACACCCCCACTGTCCTCAGTAATATTAACACACTGACAGAGAACACAGATTAATATTAACACACTCACTGACACACTGAGTATATCATGACCCACAGTCAGATACACCCTGTGAAGTGTAAAACATCCCCACTGTCCTCAGGAATATTAACACACTGACAGAGAACACAGATTAATATTAACACACTCACTGACACACTGTGTATATCATGACCCACAGTCAGATACACCCTGTGAAGTGTAAAACACCCCCACTGTCCTCAGTAATATTAACACACTGACAGAGAACACAGATTAATATTAACACACTCACTGACACACTGTGTATATCATGATTCACAGTCAGATACACCCTGTGAAGTGTAAAATACCCCCACTGTCCTCAGGAATATTAACACACTGACAGAGAACACAGATTAATATTAACACACTCACTGACACACTGTGTATATCACGACCCACAGTCAGATACACCCTGTGAAGTGTAAAACACCCCCGCTGTCCTCAGTAATATTAACACACTGACAGAGAACACAGATTAATATTAACACACTCACTGACACACTATGTACATCATGACCCACAGTCAGATACACCCTCTGAAGTGTAAAACACCCCCACTGTCCTCAGGAATATTAACACACTGACAGAGAACACTGATTAATATTAACACACTCACTGACACACTGTGTATATCATGACTCACAGTCAGATACACCCTGTGTAGTGTAAAACACCCCCACTGTCCTCAGGAATATTAACACACTGACAGAGAACACAGATTAATATTAACACACTCACTGACACACTGTGTACATCATGACTCACAGTCAGATACACCCTGTGAAGTGTAAAACACCCCCACTGTCCTCAGGAATATTAACACACTGACAGAGAACACAGATTAATATTAACACTCTCACTGACACACTGTGTATATCATGACCCACAGTCAGATACACCCTGTGAAGTGTAAAACACCCCCACTGTCCTCAGTAATATTAACACACTGACAGAGAACACAGATTAATATTAACACACTCACTGACACACTGTGCATATCATGACGCACAGTCAGATACACCCGGTGAAGTGTAAAACACCCCCACTGTCCTCAGGAATATTAACACACTGACAGAGAACACAGATTAATATTAACACACTCACTGACACACTGTGTACATCATGACTCACAGTCAGATACACCCTGTGAAGTGTAAAACACCCCCACTGTCCTCAGTAATATTAACACACTGACAGAGAACACAGATTAATATTAACACACTCACTGACACACTGTGTGTATCATGACCCACAGTCAGATACACCCTGTGAAGTGTAAAACACCCCCACTGTCCTCAGGAATATTAACACACTGACAGAGAACACATATTAATATTAACACACTCACTGACACACTGCGTACATCATGACCCACAGTCAGATAAACCCTGTGAAGTGTAAAACACCCCTACTGTCCTCAGTAATATTAACACCTGACAGAGAACACAGATTAATATTAACACACTCACTGACACACTGTGTATATCATGACCCACAGTCAGATACTCCCTGTGAAGTGTAAAACACCCCCACTGTCCTCAGGAATATTAACACACTGACAGAGAACACATATTAATATTAACACACTCACTGACACACTGCGTACATCATGACCCACAGTCAGATAAACCCTGTGAAGTGTTAAACACCCCACTGTCCTCAGGAATATTAACACACTGACAGAGAACACAGATTAATATTAACACACTCACTGACACACTGTGTATATCATGACCCACAGTCACATACACACTGTGAAGTGTAAAACATCCCCACTGTCCTCAGGAATATTAACACACTGACAGAGAACACAGATTAATATTAACACACTCACTGACACACTGTGTATATCATGACTCACAGTCAGATACACCCTGTGAAGTGTAAAACACCCCCACTGTCCTCAGTAATATTAACACACTGACAGAGAACACAGATTAATATTAACACACTCACTGACACACTGTGTATATCATGACCCACAGTCAGATACACCCTGTGAAGTGTAAAACACCCCCACTGTCCTCAGTAATATTAACACACTGACAGAGAACACAGATTAATATTAACACACTCACTGACACACTGAGTACATCATGACCCACAGTCAGATACACCCTGTGAAGTGTAAAACACCCCCACTGTCCTCAGTAATATTAACACACTGACAGAGAACACAGATTAATATTAACACACTCACTGACACACTGTGTATATCATGACCCACAGTCAGATACACCCTGTGAAGTGTAAAACACCCCCACTGTCCTCAGTAATATTAACACACTGACAGAGATCACAGATTAATATTAACACACTCACTGACACACTGTGTACATCATGACCCACAGTCACATAAACCCTGTGCAGTGTAAAACACCCCCACTGTCCTCAGTAATATTAACACACTGACAGAGAACACAGATTAATATTAACACACTCACTGACACACTGTGTATATCATGACCCACAGTCAGATACTCCCTGTGAAGTGTAAAACACCCCCACTGTCCTCAGTAATATTAACACACTGACAGAGAACACAGATTAATATTAACACACTCACTGACACACTGTGTATATCATGACCCACAGTCAGATACATCCTGTGAAGTGTAAAACACCCCCACTGTCCTCAGTAATATTAACACACTGACAGAGAACACAGATTAATATTAACACACTCACTGACACACTGTGTATATCATGACCCACAGTCAGATACACCCTGTGAAGTGTAAAACACCCCCACTGTCCTCAGTAATATTAACACACTGAGAGAGAACACAGATTAATATTAACACACTCACTGACACACTGTGTATATCATGACCCACAGTCAGATACACCCTGTGAAGTGTAAAGCACCCCCACTGTCCTCAGTAATATTAACACACTGACAGAGAACACAGATTAATATTAACACTCTCACTGACACACTGTGTATATCATGACTCACAATCAGGTACACCCTGTGAAGTGTAAAACACCCCCACTGTCCTCAGTAATATTAACACACTGACAGAGAACTCAGATTAATATTAACACACTCACTGACACACTGTGTATATCATGACCCACAGTCAGATACACCCTGTGAAGTGTAAAACACCCCCACTGTCCTCAGTAATATTAACACACTGACAGAGAACACAGATTAATATTAACACACTCACTGACACACTGTGTATATCATGACCCACAGTCAGATACACCCTGTGAAGTGTAAAACACCCCCACTGTCCTCAGTAATATTAACACACTGACAGAGAACACAGATTAATATTAACACACTCACTGACACACTGTGTATATCATGACGCACAGTCAGATACACCCTGTGAAGTGTAAAACACCCCCACTGTCCTCAGGAATATTAACACACTGACAGAGAACACAGATTAATATTAACACACTCACTGACACACTGTGTATATCACGACCCACAGTCAGATACACCCTGTGAAGTGTAAAACACCCCCGCTGTCCTCAGTAATATTAACACACTGACAGAGAACACAGATTAATATTAACACACTCACTGACACACCATGTACATCATGACCCACAGTCAGATACACCCTCTGAAGTGTAAAACACCCCCACTGTCCTCAGGAATATTAACACACTGACAGAGAACACAGATTAATATTAACACACTCACTGACACACTGTGTATATCATGACCCACAGTCAGATACTCCCTGTGAAGTGTAAAACACCCCCACTGTCCTCAGTAATATTAACACACTGACAGAGAACACAGATTAATATTAACACACTCACTGACACACTGTGTATATCATGACCCACAGTCAGATACATCCTGTGAAGTGTAAAACACCCCCACTGTCCTCAGTAATATTAACACACTGACAGAGAACACAGATTAATATTAACACACTCACTGACACACTGTGTATATCATGACCCACAGTCAGATACACCCTGTGAAGTGCAAAACACCCCCACTGTCCTCAGTAATATTAACACACTGAGAGAGAACACAGATTAATATTAACACACTCACTGACACACTGTGTATATCATGACCCACAGTCAGATACACCCTGTGAAGTGTAAAGCACCCCCACTGTCCTCAGTAATATTAACACACTGACAGAGAACACAGATTAATATTAACACACTCACTGACACACTGTGTATATCATGACTCACAATCAGGTACACCCTGTGAAGTGTAAAACACCCCCACTGTCCTCAGGAATATTATCACACTGACAGAGAACACAGATTAATATTAACACACTCACTGACACACTGTGTATATCATGACCCACAGTCAGATACACCCTGTGAAGTGTAAAACACCCCCACTGTCCTCAGTAATATTAACACACTGACAGAGAACACAGATTAATATTAACACACTCACTGACACACTGTGTATATCATGACCCACAGTCAGATACACCCTGTGAAGTGTAAAACACCCCCACTGTCCTCAGTAATATTAACACACTGACAGAGAACACAGATTAATATTAACACACTCACTGACACACTGTGTATATCATGACCCACAGTCAGATACACCCTGTGAAGTGTAAAACACCCCCACTGTCCTCAGTAATATTAACAAACTGACAGAGAACACAGATTAATATTAACACACTCACTGACACACTGTGTATATCATGACCCACAGTCAGATACACCCTGTGAAGTGTAAAACACCCCCACTGTCCTCAGTAATATTAACACACTGACAGAGAACACAGATTAATATTAACACACTCACTGACACTCTGTGTATATCATGACTCACAGTCAGATACACCCTGTGAAGTGTAAAACACCCCCACTGTCCTCAGGAATATTAACACACTGACAGAGAACACAGATTAATATTAACACACTCATTGACACACCATGTACATCATGACCCACAGTCAGATACACCCTCTGAAGTGTAAAACACCCCCACTGTCCTCAGGAATATTAACACACTGACAGAGAACACAGATTAATATTAACACACTCACTGAAACACTGTGTATATCATGACTCACAGTCAGATACTCCCTGTGTAGTGTAAAACACCCACACTGTCCTCAGGAATATTAACACACTGACAGAGAACACAGGTTAATATTAACACACTCACTGACACACTGTGTACATCATGACTCACAGTCAGATACATCCTGTGAAGTGTAAAACACCCCCACTGTCCTCAGGAATATTAACACACTGACAGAGAACACAGATTAATATTAACACACTCACTGACACACTGTGTATATCATGACCCACAGTCAGATACACCCTGTGAAGTGTAAAACACCCCCACTGTCCTCAGTAATATTAACACACTGACAGAGAACACAGATTAATATTAACACACTCACTGACACACTGTGTATATCATGACCCACAGTCAGATACACCCTGTGAAGTGTAAAACACCCCCACTGTCCTCAGTAATATTAACACACTGACAGAGAACACAGATTAATATTAACACACTCACTGACACACTGTGTATATCATGACCCACAGTCAGATACACCCTGTGAAGTGTAAAACACCCCCACTGTCCTCAGTAATATTAACACACTGACAGAGAACACAGATTAATATTAACACACTCACTGACACACTGTGTATATCATGACTCACAGTCAGATACACCCTGTGAAGTGTAAAACACCCCCACTGTCCTCAGGAATATTAACACACTGACAGAGAACACAGATTAATATTAACACACTCATTGACACACCATGTACATCATGACCCACAGTCAGATACACCCTCTGAAGTGTAAAACACCCCCACTGTCCTCAGGAATATTAACACACTGACAGAGAACACAGATTAATATTAACACACTCACTGAAACACTGTGTATATCATGACTCACAGTCAGATACACCCTGTGTAGTGTAAAACACCCACACTGTCCTCAGGAATATTAACACACTGACAGAGAACACAGGTTAATATTAACACACTCACTGACACACTGTGTACATCATGACTCACAGTCAGATACATCCTGTGAAGTGTAAAACACCCCCACTGTCCTCAGGAATATTAACACACTGACAGAGAACACAGATTAATATTAACACTCTCACTGACACACTGTGTATATCATGACCCACAGTCAGATACACACTGTGAAGTGTAAAACACCCCCACTGTCCTCAGTAATATTAACACACTGACAGAGAACACAGATTAATATTAACACACTCACTGACACACTGTGTATATCATGACCCACAGTCAGATACACCCGGTGAAGTGTAAAACACCCCCACTGTCCTCAGGAATATTAACACACTGACAGAGAACACAGATTAATATTAACACACTCACTGACACACTGTGTACATCATGACTCACAGTCAGATACACCCTGTGAAGTGTAAAACACCCCCACTGTCCTCAGTAATATTAACACACTGACAGAGAACACAGATTAATATTAACACAATCACTGACACACTGTGTGTATCATGACCCACAGTCAGATACACCCTGTGAAGTGTAAAACACCCCCACTGTCCTCAGGAATATTAACACCTGACAGAGAACACAGATTAATATTACCACACTCACTGACACACTGTGTATATCATGACCCACAGTCAGATACTCCCTGTGAAGTGTAAAACACCCCCACTGTCCTCAGGAATATTAACACACTGACAGAGAACACATATTAATATTAACACACTCACTGACACACTGTGTACATCATGACCCACAGTCAGATAAACCCTGTGAAGTGTAAAACACCCCCACTGTCCTCAGTAATATTAACACTCTGACAGAGAACACAGATTAATATTAACACACTCACTGACACACTGTGGACATCATGACCCACAGTCAGATACACCCTGTGAGGTGTTAAACACCCCACTGTCCTCAGGAATATTAAGACACTGACAGAGAACACAGATTAATATTAACACACTCACTGACACACTGTGTATATCATGACCCACAGTCAGATACATCCTGTGAAGTGTAAAACATCCCCACTGTCCTCAGGAATATTAACACACTGACAGAGAACACAGATTAATATTAACACACTCACTGACACACTGTGTATATCATGACTCACAGTCAGATACACCCTGTGAAGTGTAAAACACCCCCACTGTCCTCAGTAATATTAACACACTGACAGAGAACACAGATTAATATTAACACACTCACTGACACACTGTGTATATCATGACCCACAGTCAGATACACCCTGTGAAGTGTAAAACACCCCCACTGTCCTCAGTAATATTAACACACTGACAGAGAACACAGATTAATATTAGCACACTCACTGACACACTGTGTACATCATGACCCACAGTCAGATACACCCTGTGAAGTGTAAAACACCCCCACTGTCCTCAGTAATATTAACACACTGACAGAGAACACAGATTAATATTAACACACTCACTGACACGCTGTGTATATCATGACCCAGAGTCAGATACACCCTGTGAAGTGTAAAACACACCCACTGTCCTCAGTAATATTAACACACTGACAGAGAACACAGATTAATATTAACACACTCACTGACACACTGTGTACATCATGACCCACAGTCAGATAAACCCTGTGCAGTGTAAAACACCCCCACTGTCCTCAGTAATATTAACACACTGACAGAGAACACAGATTAATATTAACACACTCACTGACACACTGTGTATATCATGACCCACAGTCAGATACACCCTGTGAAGTGTAAAACACCCCCACTGTCCTCAGTAATATTAGCACACTGACAGAGAACACAGATTAATATTAACACACTCACTGACACACTGTGTATATCATGATCCAGAGTCAGATACACCCTGTGAAGTGTAAAACACCCCCACTGTCCTCAGTAATATTAACACACTGACAGAGAACACAGATTAATATTAACACACTCACTGACACACTGTGTACATCATGACCCACAGTCAGATACACCCTGTGAAGTGTAAAACACCCCCACTGTCCTCAGGAATATTAACACACTGACAGAGAACACAGATTAATATTAACACACTCACTGACACACTGTGTATATCATGACCCACAGTCAGATACACCCTCTGAAGTGTAAAACACCCCCACTGTCCTCAGGAATATTAACACACTGACAGAGAACACAGATTAATATTAACACACTCACTGAAACACTGTGTATATCATGACCCACAGTCAGATACACCCTGTGAAGTGTAATACATCACCACTGTCCTCAGGAATATTAACACACTGACAGAGAACACAGATTAATATTAACACACTCACTGACACACTGTGTACATCATGACCCACAGTCAGATAAACCCTGTGAAGAGTAAAACACCCCCACTGTCCTCAGTAATATTAACACACTGACAGAGAACACAGATTAATATTAACAAACTCACTGACACACTGTGTATATCATGACCCACAGTCAGATGCACCCTGTGAAGTGTAAAACACCCCCACTGTCCTCAGTAATATTAACACACTGACAGAGAACACAGATTAATATTAACACACTCACTGACACACTGTGTACATCATGACCCACAGTCAGATACACCCTGTGAAGTGTAAAACACCCCCACTGCCCTCAGGAATATTAACACACTGACAGAGAACACAGATTAATATTAACACACTCACTGACACACTGTGTATATCATGATCCACAGTCAGATACACCCTGTGAAGTGTAAAACACCCCCACTGTCCTCAGGAATATTAACACACTGACAGAGAACACAGATTAATATTAACACACTCACTGACACACTGTGTACATCATGACCCACAGTCAGATACACCCTGTGAAGTGTAAAACACCGCCACTGTCCTCAGGAATATTAACACACTGACAGAGAACACAGATTAATATTAACACACTCACTGACACACTGTGTATATCATGACCCACAGTCAGATACACCCTGTGAAGTGTAAAACACCCCCACTGTCCTCAGTAATATTAACACACTGACAGAGAACACAGATTAATATTAACACACTCACTGACACACTGTGTACATCATGACCCACAGTCAGATAAACCCTGTGAAGTGTAAAACACCCCCACTGTCCTCAGCAATATTAACACACTGACAGAGTACACAGATTAATATTAACAAACTCACTGACAAACTGTGTATATCATGACCCACAGTCAGATAAACCCTGTGAAGTGTAAAACACCCCCACTGTCCTCAGGAATATTAACACACTGACAGAGAACACAGATTAATATTAACACACTCACTGACACACTGTGTATATCATGACCCATAGTCAGATAAACCCTGTGAAGTGTAAAACACCCCCACTGTCCTCAGGAATATTAACACACTGACAGGGAACACAGATTAATATTAACACACTCACTGACACACTGTGTATATCATGACCCACAGTCAGATAAACCCTGTGAAGTGTAAAACACCCCCACTGTCCTCAGTAATATTAACACACTGACAGAGAACACAGATTAATATTAACACACTCACTGACACACTGTGTATATCATGACCCACAGTCAGATACACCCTGTGACGTGTAAAACACCCCCACTGTCCTCAGTAATATTAACACACTGACAGAGAACACAGATTAATATTAACACACTCACTGACACACTGTGTATATCATGACCCACAGCCAGATACACCCTGTGAAGTGTAAAACACTCCCACTGTCCTCAGGAATATTAACACACTGACAGAGAACACAGATTAATATTAACACACTCACTGACACACTGTGTACATCATGACCCACAGTGAGATACACCCTGTGAAGTGTAAAACACCCCCACTGTCCTCAGGAATATTAACACACTGACAGAGAACACAGATTAATATTAACACACTCACTGACACACTGTGTATATCATGACCCACAGTCAGATACACCCTGTGAAGTGTAAAACACCCCCACTGTCCTCAGTAATATTATCACACTGACAGAGAACACAGATTAATATTAACACACTCACTGACACACTGTGTACATCATGACCCACAGTCAGATACACCCTGTGAAGTGTAAAACACCCCCACTGTCCTCAGGAATATTAACACACTGACAGAGAACACAGATTAATATTAACACACTCACTGACACACTGTGTATATCATGACCCACAGTCAGGTAAACCCTGTGAAGTGTAAAACACCCCCACTGTCCTCAGTAATATTAACACACTGACAGAGAACACAGATTAATATTAACACACTCACTGACACACTGTGTACATCATGACCCACAGTCAGATACACCCTGTGAAGTGTAAAACACCCCCACTGCCCTCAGGAATATTAACACACTGACAGAGAACACAGATTAATATTAACACACTCACTGACACACTGTGTATATCATGATCCACAGTCAGATACACCCTGTGAAGTGTAAAACACCCCCACTGTCCTCAGGAATATTAACACACTGACAGAGAACACAGATTAATATTAACACACTCACTGACACACTGTGTACATCATGACCCACAGTCAGATACACCCTGTGAAGTGTAAAACACCCCCACTGTCCTCAGGAATATTAACACACTGACAGAGAACACAGATTAATATTAACACACTCACTGACGCATGTGTATATCATGACCCACAGTCAGATACACCCTGTGAAGTGTAAAACACCCCCACTGTCCTCAGTAATATTAACACACTGACAGAGAACACAGATTAATATTAACACACTCACTGACACACTGTGTACATCATGACCCACAGTCAGATAAACCCTGTGAAGTGTAAAACACCCCCACTGTCCTCAGCAATATTAACACACTGACAGAGTACACAGATTAATATTAACAAACTCACTGACAAACTGTGTATATCATGACCCACAGTCAGATAAACCCTGTGAAGTGTAAAACACCCCCACTGTCCTCAGGAATATTAACACACTGACAGAGAACACAGATTAATATTAACACACTCACTGACACACTGTGTATATCATGACCCATAGTCAGATAAACCCTGTGAACTGTAAAACACCCCCACTGTCCTCAGGAATATTAACACACTGACAGGGAACACAGATTAATATTAACACACTCACTGACACACTGTGTATATCATGACCCACAGTCAGATAAACCCTGTGAAGTGTAAAACACCCCCACTGTCCTCAGTAATATTAACACACTGACAGAGAACACAGATTAATATTAACACACTCACTGACACACTGTGTATATCATGACCCACAGTCAGATACACCCTGTGACGTGTAAAACACCCCCACTGTCCTCAGTAATATTAACACACTGACAGAGAACACAGATTAATATTAACACACTCACTGACACACTGTGTATATCATGACCCACAGCCAGATACACCCTGTGAAGTGTAAAACACTCCCACTGTCCTCAGGAATATTAACACACTGACAGAGAACACAGATTAATATTAACACACTCACTGACACACTGTGTACATCATGACCCACAGTGAGATACACCCTGTGAAGTGTAAAACACCCCCACTGTCCTCAGGAATATTAACACACTGACAGAGAACACAGATTAATATTAACACACTCACTGACACACTGTGTATATCATGACCCACAGTCAGATACACCCTGTGAAGTGTAAAACACCCCCACTGTCCTCAGTAATATTATCACACTGACAGAGAACACAGATTAATATTAACACACTCACTGACACACTGTGTACATCATGACCCACAGTCAGATACACCCTGTGAAGTGTAAAACACCCCCACTGTCCTCAGGAATATTAACACACTGACAGAGAACACAGATTAATATTAACACACTCACTGACACACTGTGTATATCATGACCCACAGTCAGGTAAACCCTGTGAAGTGTAAAACACCCCCACTGTCCTCAGTAATATTAGCACACTGACAGAGAACACAGATTAATATTAACACACTCACTGACACACTGTGTATATCATGACCCACAGTCAGATACACCCTGTGAAGTGTAAAACGCCCCCACTGTCCTCAGGAATATTAACACACTGACAGAGAACACAGATTAATATTAACACACTCACTGACACACTGTGTACATCATGACCCACAGTCAGATAAACCCTGTGAAGTGTAAAACACCCCCGCTGTCCTCAGTAATATTAACACACTGACAGAGAACACAGATTAATATTAACACACTCACTGACACTCTGTGTATATCATGACCCACAGTCAGATAAACCCTGTGAAGTGTAAAACACCCCCGCTGTCCTCAGTAATATTAACACACTGACAGAGAACACAGATTAATATTAACACACTCACTGACACACTGTGTCCATCATGACCCACAGTCAGATAAACCCTGTGAAGTGTAAAACACCCCCACTGTCCTCAGTAATATTAACACACTGACAGAGAACACAGATTAATATTAACACACTCACTGACACACTGTGTACATCATGATCCACAGTCAGATACACCCTGTGAAGTGTAAAACACCCCCACTGTCCTCAGTAATATTAACACACTGACAGAGAACACAGATTAATATTAACACACTCACTGACACACTGTGTATATCATGACTCACAGTCAGATACACCCTGTGACGTGTAAAACACCCCCGCTGTCCTCAGGAATATTAACACACTGACAGAGAACACAGATTAATATTAACACACTCACTGACACACTGTGTATATCATGACCCACAGTCAGATACACCCTGTGAAGTGTAAAACATCCCCACTGTCCTCAGTAATATTAACACACTGACAGAGAACACAGATTAATATTAACACACTCACTGACACACTGTGTATATCATGACCCACAGTCAGATACACCCTGTAAAGTGTAAAACACCCCACTGTCCTCAGTAATATTAACACACTGACAGAGAACACAGATTAATATTAACACACTCACTGACACACTGTGTATATCATGACCCACAGCCAGATACACCCTGTGAAGTGTAAAACACCCCCACTGTCCTCAGGAATATTAACACACTGACAGAGAACACAGATTAATATTAACACACTCACTGACACACTGTGTATATCATGACCCACAGTCAGATACATCCTGTGAAGTGTAAAACACCCCCACTGTCCTCAGTAATATTAACACACTGACAGAGAACACAGATTAATATTAACACACTCACTGACACACTGTGTACATCATGACCCACAGTCAGATACACCCTGTGAAGTGTAAAACACCCCCACTGCCCTCAGGAATATTAACACACTGACAGAGAACACAGATTAATATTAACACACTCACTGACACACTGTGTATATCATGATCCACAGTCAGATACACCCTGTGAAGTGTAAAACACCCCCACTGTCCTCAGGAATATTAACACACTGACAGAGAACACAGATTAATATTAACACACTCACTGACACACTGTGTACATCATGACCCACAGTCAGATACACCCTGTGAAGTGTAAAACACCCCCACTGTCCTCAGGAATATTAACACACTGACAGAGAACACAGATTAATATTAACACACTCACTGACACACTGTGTATATCATGACCCACAGTCAGATACACCCTGTGAAGTGTAAAACACCCCCACTGTCCTCAGTAATATTAACACACTGACAGAGAACACAGATTAATATTAACACACTCACTGACACACTGTGTACATCATGACCCACAGTCAGATAAACCCTGTGAAGTGTAAAACACACCCACTGTCCTCAGCAATATTAACACACTGACAGAGTACACAGATTAATATTAACAAACTCACTGACAAACTGTGTATATCATGACCCACAGTCAGATAAACCCTGTGAAGTGTAAAACACCCCCACTGTCCTCAGGAATATTAACACACTGACAGAGAACACAGATTAATATTAACACACTCACTGACACACTGTGTATATCATGACCCATAGTCAGATAAACCCTGTGAACTGTAAAACACCCCCACTGTCCTCAGGAATATTAACACACTGACAGGGAACACAGATTAATATTAACACACTCACTGACACACTGTGTATATCATGACCCACAGTCAGATACACCCTGTGAAGTGTAAAACATCCCCACTGTCCTCAGTAATATTAACACACTGACAGAGAACACAGATTAATATTAACACACTCACTGACACACTGTGTATATCATGACCCACAGTCAGATACACCCTGTAAAGTGTAAAACACCCCACTGTCCTCAGTAATATTAACACACTGACAGAGAACACAGATTAATATTAACACACTCACTGACACACTGTGTATATCATGACCCACAGCCAGATACACCCTGTGAAGTGTAAAACACCCCCACTGTCCTCAGGAATATTAACACACTGACAGAGAACACAGATTAATATTAACACACTCACTGACACACTGTGTATAT
This sequence comes from Heterodontus francisci, assembly GCF_036365525.1. NCBI lineage: Eukaryota > Metazoa > Chordata > Chondrichthyes > Heterodontiformes > Heterodontidae > Heterodontus > Heterodontus francisci. Next base: position 207,622 of record NW_027141865.1, on the reverse strand, counting down.
CATGACCCACAGTCAGATACATCCTGTGAAGTGTAAAACACCCCCACTGTCCTCAGTAATATTAACACACTGACAGAGAACACAGATTAATATTAACACACTCACTGACACACTGTGTACATCATGACCCACAGTCAGATACACCCTGTGAAGTGTAAAACACCCCCACTGCCCTCAGGAATATTAACACACTGACAGAGAACACAGATTAATATTAACACACTCACTGACACACTGTGTATATCATGATCCACAGTCAGATACACCCTGTGAAGTGTAAAACACCCCCACTGTCCTCAGGAATATTAACACACTGACAGAGAACACAGATTAATATTAACACACTCACTGACACACTGTGTACATCATGACCCACAGTCAGATACACCCTGTGAAGTGTAAAACACCCCCACTGTCCTCAGGAATATTAACACACTGACAGAGAACACAGATTAATATTAACACACTCACTGACACACTGTGTATATCATGACCCACAGTCAGATACACCCTGTGAAGTGTAAAACACCCCCACTGTCCTCAGTAATATTAACACACTGACAGAGAACACAGATTAATATTAACACACTCACTGACACACTGTGTACATCATGACCCACAGTCAGATAAACCCTGTGAAGTGTAAAACACACCCACTGTCCTCAGCAATATTAACACACTGACAGAGTACACAGATTAATATTAACAAACTCACTGACAAACTGTGTATATCATGACCCACAGTCAGATAAACCCTGTGAAGTGTAAAACACCCCCACTGTCCTCAGGAATATTAACACACTGACAGAGAACACAGATTAATATTAACACACTCACTGACACACTGTGTATATCATGACCCATAGTCAGATAAACCCTGTGAACTGTAAAACACCCCCACTGTCCTCAGGAATATTAACACACTGACAGGGAACACAGATTAATATTAACACACTCACTGACACACTGTGTATATCATGACCCACAGTCAGATAAACCCTGTGAAGTGTAAAACACCCCCACTGTCCTCAGTAATATTAACACACTGACAGAGAACACAGATTAATATTAACACACTCACTGACACACTGTGTATATCATGACCCACAGTCAGATACACCCTGTGACGTGTAAAACACCCCCACTGTCCTCAGTAATATTAACACACTGACAGAGAACACAGATTAATATTAACACACTCACTGACACACTGTGTATATCATGACCCACAGCCAGATACACCCTGTGAAGTGTAAAACACTCCCACTGTCCTCAGGAATATTAACACACTGACAGAGAACACAGATTAATATTAACACACTCACTGACACACTGTGTACATCATGACCCACAGTGAGATACACCCTGTGAAGTGTAAAACACCCCCACTGTCCTCAGGAATATTAACACACTGACAGAGAACACAGATTAATATTAACACACTCACTGACACACTGTGTATATCATGACCCACAGTCAGATACACCCTGTGAAGTGTAAAACACCCCCACTGTCCTCAGTAATATTATCACACTGACAGAGAACACAGATTAATATTAACACACTCACTGACACACTGTGTACATCATGACCCACAGTCAGATACACCCTGTGAAGTGTAAAACACCCCCACTGTCCTCAGGAATATTAACACACTGACAGAGAACACAGATTAATATTAACACACTCACTGACACACTGTGTATATCATGACCCACAGTCAGGTAAACCCTGTGAAGTGTAAAACACCCCCACTGTCCTCAGTAATATTAGCACACTGACAGAGAACACAGATTAATATTAACACACTCACTGACACACTGTGTATATCATGACCCACAGTCAGATACACCCTGTGAAGTGTAAAACGCCCCCACTGTCCTCAGGAATATTAACACACTGACAGAGAACACAGATTAATATTAACACACTCACTGACACACTGTGTACATCATGACCCACAGTCAGATAAACCCTGTGAAGTGTAAAACACCCCCGCTGTCCTCAGTAATATTAACACACTGACAGAGAACACAGATTAATATTAACAAACTCACTGACACTCTGTGTATATCATGACCCACAGTCAGATAAACCCTGTGAAGTGTAAAACACCCCCGCTGTCCTCAGTAATATTAACACACTGACAGAGAACACAGATTAATATTAACACACTCACTGACACACTGTGTCCATCATGACCCACAGTCAGATAAACCCTGTGAAGTGTAAAACACCCCCACTGTCCTCAGTAATATTAACACACTGACAGAGAACACAGATTAATATTAACACACTCACTGACACACTGTGTACATCATGATCCACAGTCAGATACACCCTGTGAAGTGTAAAACACCCCCACTGTCCTCAGTAATATTAACACACTGACAGAGAACACAGATTAATATTAACACACTCACTGACACACTGTGTATATCATGACTCACAGTCAGATACACCCTGTGACGTGTAAAACACCCCCGCTGTCCTCAGGAATATTAACACACTGACAGAGAACACAGATTAATATTAACACACTCACTGACACACTGTGTATATCATGACCCACAGTCAGATACACCCTGTGAAGTGTAAAACATCCCCACTGTCCTCAGTAATATTAACACACTGACAGAGAACACAGATTAATATTAACACACTCACTGACACACTGTGTATATCATGACCCACAGTCAGATACACCCTGTAAAGTGTAAAACACCCCACTGTCCTCAGTAATATTAACACACTGACAGAGAACACAGATTAATATTAACACACTCACTGACACACTGTGTATATCATGACCCACAGCCAGATACACCCTGTGAAGTGTAAAACACCCCCACTGTCCTCAGGAATATTAACACACTGACAGAGAACACAGATTAATATTAACACACTCACTGACACACTGTGTATATCATGACCCACAGTCAGATACATCCTGTGAAGTGTAAAACACCCCCACTGTCCTCAGTAATATTAACACACTGACAGAGAACACAGATTAATATTAACACACTCACTGACACACTGTGTACATCATGACCCACAGTCAGATACACCCTGTGAAGTGTAAAACACCCCCACTGTCCTCAGTAATATTAACACACTGACAGAGTACACAGATTAATATTAACAAACTCACTGACACACTGTGTATATCATGACCCACAGTCAGATAAACCCTGTGAAGTGTAAAACACCCCCACTGTCCTCAGGAATATTAACACACTGACAGAGAACACAGATTAATTTTAACACACTCACTGACACACTGTGTATATCATGACCCATAGTCAGATAAACCCTGTGAAGTGTAAAACACCCCCACTGTCCTCAGTAATATTAACACACTGACAGAGAACACAGATTAATATTAACACACTCACTGACACACTGTGTATATCATGACTCACAGTCAGATACACCCTGTGAAGTGTAAAACACCCCCGCTGTCCTCAGGAATATTAACACACTGACAGAGAACACAGATTAATATTAACACACTCACTGACACACTGTGTATATCATGACCCACAGTCAGATACACCCTGTGAAGTGTAAAACATCCCCACTGTCCTCAGTAATATTAACACACTGACAGAGAACACAGATTAATATTAACACACTCACTGACACACTGTGTATATCATGACCCACAGTCAGATACACCCTGTAAAGTGTAAAACACCCCACTGTCCTCAGTAATATTAACACACTGACAGAGAACACAGATTAATATTAACACACTCACTGACACACTGTGTATATCATGACCCACAGCCAGATACACCCTGTGAAGTGTAAAACACCCCCACTGTCCTCAGGAATATTAACACACTGACAGAGAACACAGATTAATATTAACACACTCACTGACACACTGTGTATATCATGACCCACAGTCAGATACACCCTGTGAAGTGTAAAACACCCCCACTGTCCTCAGTAATATTAACACACTGACAGAGAACACAGATTAATATTAACACACTCACTGACACGCTGTGTACATCATGACCCACAGTCAGATACACCCTGTGAAGTGTAAAACACCCCCACTGTCCTCAGTAATATTAACACACTGACAGAGTACACAGATTACTATTAACAAACTCACTGACACACTGTGTATATCATGACCCACAGTCAGATAAACCCTGTGAAGTGTAAAACACCCCCACTGTCCTCAGGAATATTAACACACTGACAGAGAACACAGATTAATATTAACACACTCACTGACACACTGTGTATATCATGACCCATAGTCAGATAAACCCTGTGAAGTGTAAAACACCCCCACTGTCCTCAGGAATATTAACACACTGACAGGGAACACAGATTAATATTAACACACTCACTGACACACTGTGTATATCATGACCCACAGTCAGATAAACCCTGTGAAGTGTAAAACACCCCCACTGTCCTCAGTAATATTAACACACTGACAGAGAACACAGATTAATATTAACACACTCACTGACACACTGTGTATATCATGACCCACAGTCAGATACACCCTGTGAAGTGTAAAACACCCCCACTGTCCTCAGTAATATTAACACACTGACAGAGAACACAGATTAATATTAACACACTCACTGACACACTGTGTATATCATGACCCACAGTCAGATACACCCTGTGAAGTGTAAAACACCCCCACTGTCCTCAGTAATATTATCACACTGACAGAGAACACAGATTAATATTAACACACTCACTGACACACTGTGTACATCATGACCCACAGTCAGATACACCCTGTGAAGTGTAAAACACCCCCACTGTCCTCAGTAATATTAACACACTGACAGAGAACACAGATTAATATTAACACACTCACTGACAGACTGTGTATATCATGACCCACAGTCAGGTAAACCCTGTGAAGTGTAAAACACCCCCACTGTCCTCAGTAATATTAGCACATTGGCAGAGAACACAGATTAATATTAGCACACTCACTGACACACTGTGTATATCATGACCCACAGTCAGATACACCCTGTGAAGTGTAAAACGCCCCCACTGTCCTCAGGAATATTAACACACTGACAGAGAACACAGATTAATATTAACACACTCACTGACACACTGTGTACATCATGACCCACAGTCAAATAAACCCTGTGAAGTGTAAAACACCCCCGCTGTCCTCAGTAATATTAACACACTGACAGAGAACACAGATTAATATTAACACACTCACTGACACACTGTGTCCATCATGACCCACAGTCAGATAAACCCTGTGAAGTGTAAAACACCCCCGCTGTCCTCAGTAATATTAACACACTGACAGAGAACACAGATTAATATTAACACACTCACTGACACACTGTGTCCATCATGACCCACAGTCAGATACACCCTGTGAAGTGTAAAACACCCCCACTGTCCTCAGTAATATTAACACACTGACAGAGAACACAGATTAATATTAACACACTCACTGACACACTGTGTACATCATGATCCACAGTCAGATACACCCTGTGAAGTGTAAAACACCCCCACTGTCCTCAGTAATATTAACACACTGACAGAGAACACAGATTAATATTAACACACTCACTGACACACTGTGTATATCATGACTCACAGTCAGATACACCCTGTGACGTGTAAAACACCCCCGCTGTCCTCAGGAATATTAACACACTGACAGAGAACACAGATTAATATTAACACACTCACTGACACACTGTGTATATCATGACCCACAGTCAGATACACCCTGTGAAGTGTAAAACATCCCCACTGTCCTCAGTAATATTAACACACTGACAGAGAACACAGATTAATATTAACACACTCACTGACACACTGTGTATATCATGACCCACAGTCAGATACACCCTGTAAAGTGTAAAACACCCCACTGTCCTCAGTAATATTAACACACTGACAGAGAACACAGATTAATATTAACACACTCACTGACACACTGTGTATATCATGACCCACTTCCAGATACACCCTGTGAAGTGTAAAACACCCCCACTGTCCTCAGGAATATTAACACACTGACAGAGAACACAGATTAATATTAACACACTCACTGACACACTGTGTATATCATGACCCACAGTCAGATACACCCTGTGAAGTGTAAAACACCCCCACTGTCCTCAGTAATATTAACACACTGACAGAGAACACAGATTAATATTAACACACTCACTGACACACTGTGTACATCATGACCCACAGTCAGATACACCCTGTGAAGTGTAAAACACCCCCACTGTCCTCAGTAATATTAACACATTGACAGAGTACACAGATTAATATTAACAAACTCACTGACACACTGTGTCTATCATGACCCACAGTCAGATAAACCCTGTGAAGTGTAAAACAACCCCACTGTCCTCAGGAATATTAACACACTGACAGAGAACACAGATTAATATTAACACACTCACTGACACACTGTGTATATCATGACCCATAGTCAGATAAACCCTGTGAAGTGTAAAACACCCCCACTGTCCTCAGGAATATTAACACACTGACAGGGAACACAGATTAATATTAACACACTCACTGACACACTGTGTATATCATGACCCACAGTCAGATAAACCCTGTGAAGTGTAAAACACCCCCACTGTCCTCAGTAATATTAACACACTGACAGAGAACACAGATTAATATTAACACACTCGCTGACACACTGTGTATATCATGACCCACAGTCAGATACACCCTGTGAAGTGTAAAACACCCCCACTGTCCTCAGTAATATTAACACACTGACAGAGAACACAGATTAATATTAACACACTCACTGACACACTGTGTATATCATGACCCACAGCCAGATACACCCTGTGAAGTGTAAAACACTCCCACTGTCCTCAGGAATATTAACACACTGACAGAGAACACAGATTAATATTAACACACTCACTGACACACTGTGTACATCATGACCCACATTCAGATACACCCTGTGAAGTGTAAAACACCCCCACTGTCCTCAGGAATATTAACACACTGACAGAGAACACAGATTAATATTAACACACTCACTGACACACTGTGTATATCATGACCCACAGTCAGATACACCCTGTGAAGTGTAAAACACCCCCACTGTCCTCAGTAATATTATCACACTGACAGAGAACACAGATTAATATTAACACACTCACTGACACACTGTGTACATCATGACCCACAGTCAGATACACCCTGTGAAGTGTAAAACACCCCCACTGTCCTCAGTAATATTAACTCACTGACAGAGAACACAGATTAATATTAACACACTCACTGACAAACTGTGTATATCATGACCCACAGTCAGGTAAACCCTGTGAAGTGTAAAACACCCCCACTGTCCTCAGTAATATTAGCACACTGACAGAGAACACAGATTAATATTAACACACTCACTGACACACTGTGTATATCATGACCCACAGTCAGATACACCCTGTGAAGTGTAAAACACCCCCACTGTCCTCAGGAATATTAACACACTGACAGAGAACACAGATTAATATTAACACACTCACTGACACACTGTGTACATCATGACCCACAGTCAGATACACCCGGTGAAGTGTAAAACACCCCCACTGTCCTCAGGAATATTAACACACTGACAGAGAACACAGATTAATATTAACACACTCACTGACACACTGTGTATATCATGACCCACAGTAAGATACACCCTGTGAAGTGTAAAACACCCCCACTGTCCTCAGTAATATTAACACACTGACAGAGAACACAGATTAATATTAACACACTCACTGACACACTGTGTATATCATGACCCACAGTCAGGTACACCCTGTGAAGTGTAAAATACCCCCACTGTCCTCAGGAATATTAACACACTGACAGAGAACACAGATTAATATTAACACACTCACTGACACACTGTGTACATCATGACCCACAGTCAGATAAACCCTGTGAAGTGTAAAACACCCCCGCTGTCCTCAGTAATATTAACACAATGACAGAGAACACAGATTAATATTAACACACTCACTGACACACTGTGTCCATCATGACCCACAGTCAGATAAACCCTGTGAAGTGTAAAACACCCCCGCTGTCCTCAGTAATATTAACACACTGACAGAGAACACAGATTAATATTAACACACTCACTGACACACTGTGTCCATCATGACCCACAGTCAGATAAACCCTGTGAAGTGTAAAACACCCCCACTGTCCTCAGTAATATTAACACACTGACAGAGAACACAGATTAATATTAACACACTCACTGACACACTGTGTACATCATGATCCACAGTCAGATATACCCTGTGAAGTGTAAAACACCCCCACTGTCCTCAGTAATATTAACACACTGACAGAGAACACAGATTAATATTAACACACTCACTGACACACTGTGTATATCATGACTCACAGTCAGATACACCCTGTGAAGTGTAAAACACCCCCACTGCCCTCAGGAATATTAACACACTGACAGAGAACACAGATTAATATTGACACACTCACTGACACACTGTGTATATCATGACCCACAGTCAGATACACCCTGTGAAGTGTAAAACATCCCCACTGTCCTCAGTAATATTAACACACTGACAGAGAACACAGATTAATATTAACACACTCACTGACACACTGTGTATATCATGACCCACAGTCAGATACACCCTGTAAAGTGTAAAACACCCCACTGTCCTCAGTAATATTAACACACTGACAGAGAACACATATTAATATTAACACACTCACTGACACACTGTTTATATCATGACCCACAGCCAGATACACCCTGTGAAGTGTAAAACACCCCCACTGTCCTCAGGAATATTAACACACTGACAGAGAACACAGATTAATATTAACACACTCACTGACACACTGTGTATATCATGACCCTCAGTCAGATACACCCTGTGAAGTGTAAAACACCCCCACTGTCCTCAGGAATATTAACACACTGACAGAGAACACAAATTAATATTAACACACTCACTGACACACTATGTACATCATGACCCACAGTCAGATAAACCCTGTGAAGTGTAAAACACCCCCACTGTCCTCAGTAATATTAACACACTGACAGAGAACACAGATTAATATTAACACACTCACTGACACACTGTGTACATCATCACCCACAGTCAGATACACCCTGTGAAGTGTAAAACACCCCCACTGTCCTCAGGAATATTAACACACTGACAGAGAACACAGATTAATATTAACACACTCACTGACACACTGTGTATATCATGACCCACACTCAGATACACCCTGTGAAGTGTAAAACACCCCCACTGTCCTCAGGAATATTAACACACTGACAGAGAACACCGATTAATATTAACACACTCACTGACACACTGTGTATATCATGACCCACAGTCAGATACACCCTGTGAAGTGTAAAACACCCCCACTGCCCTCAGTAATATTAACACCTGACAGAGAACACAGATTAATATTAACACACTCACTGACACACTGTGTATATCATGACCCACAGTCAGATACACCTTGTGAAGTGTAAAACACCCCCACTGTCCTCAGTAATATTAACACCTGACAGAGAACACAGATTAATATTAACAAACTCACTGACACACTGTGTATATCATGACCCACAGTCAGATACACCCTGTGAAGTGTAAAACACCCCCACTGTCCTCAGGAATATTAACACACTGACAGAGAACACAGATTAATATTAACACACTCACTGACATACTGTGCATATCATGACCCACAGTCAGATAAACCCTGTGAAGTGTAAAACACCCCCACTGTCCTCAGTAATATTAACATACTGACAGAGAACACAGATTAATATTAACACACTCACTGACACACTGTGTATATCATGACCCACAGTCAGATACACCCTGTGAAGTGTAAAACACCCCCACTGCCCTCAGTAATATTAACACCTGACAGAGAACACAGATTAATATTAACACACTCACTGACACACTGTGTATATCATGACCCACAGTCAGATACACCCTGTGAAGTGTAAAACATCCCCACTGTCCTCAGTAATATTAACACACTGACAGAGAACACAGATTAATATTAACACACTCACTGACACACTGTGTACATCATGACCCACAGTCAGATTAACCCTGTGAAGTGTATAACACCCCCACTGTCCTCAGGAATATTAACACACTGACAGAGAACACAGATTAATATTAACACACTCACTGACACACTATGTATATCATGACCCAGAGTCAGATACACCCTGTGAAGTGTAAAACACCCCCACTGTCCTCAGGAATATTAACACACTGACAGAGAACACAGATTAATATTAACACACTCACTGACACACTGTGTATATCATGACCCACAGTCAGATACACCCTGTGAAGTGTAAAACACCCCCACTGTCCTCAGGAATATTAACACACTGACAGAGAACACAGATTAATATTAACACACTCACTGACACATTGTGTATATCATGACCCACACTCAGATACACCCTGTGAAGTGTAAAACACCCCCACTGTCCTCAGGAATATTAACACACTGACAGAGAACACAGATTAATATTAACACACTCACTGACACACTGTGTATATCATGACCCACAGTCAGATACACCCTGTGAAGTGTAAAACACCCCCACTGCCCTCAGTAATATTAACACCTGACAGAGAACACAGATTAATATTAACACACTCACTGACACACTGTGTATATCATGACCCACAGTCAGATACACCTTGTGAAGTGTAAAACACCCCCACTGTCCTCAGTAATATTAACACCTGACAGAGAACACAGATTAATATTAACACACTCACTGACACACTGTGTATATCATGACCCACAGTCAGATACACCCTGTGAAGTGTAAAACACCCCCACTGTCCTCAGGAATATTAACACACTGACAGAGAACACAGATTAATATTAACACACTCACTGACACACTGTGTATATCATGACCCACAGTCAGATACACCCTGTGAAGTGTAAAACACCCCCACTGTCCTCAGGAATATTAACACACTGACAGAGAACACAGATTAATATTAACACACTCACTGACATACTGTGTATATCATGACCCACAGTCAGATAAACCCTGTGAAGTGTAAAACACCCCCACTGTCCTCAGTAATATTAACATACTGACAGAGAACACAGATTAATATTAACACACTCACTGACACACTGTGTATATCATGACCCACAGTCAGATACACCCTGTGAAGTGTAAAACACCCCCACTGCCCTCAGTAATATTAACACCTGACAGAGAACACAGATTAATATTAACACACTCACTGACACACTGTGTATATCATGACCCACAGTCAGATATACCCTGTGAAGTGTAAAACATCCCCACTGTCCTCAGTAATATTAACACACTGACAGAGAACACAGATTAATATTAACACACTCACTGACACACTGTGTATATCATGACCCACAGTCAGATACACCCGGTGAAGTGTAAAACATCCCCACTGTCCTCAGTAATATTAACACACTGACAGAGAACACAGATTAATATTAACACACTCACTGACACACTGTGTATATCATGACCCACAGTCAGATACACCCTGTAAAGTGTAAAACACCCCACTGTCCTCAGTAATATTAACACACTGACAGAGAACACAGATTAATATTAACACACTCACTGACACACTGTGTATATCATGACCCACAGCCAGATACACCCTGTGAAGTGTAAAACACCCCCACTGTCCTCAGGAATATTAACACACTGACAGAGAACACAGATTAATATTAACACACTCACTGACACACTGTGTATATCATGACCTACAGTCAGATACACCCTGTGAAGTGTAAAACACCCCCACTGTCCTCAGTAATATTAACACACTGACAGAGAACACAGATTAATATTAACACACTCACTGACACACTGTGTACATCATGACCCACAGTCAGATACACCCTGTGAAGTGTAAAACACCCCCACTGTCCTCAGTAATATTAACACACTGACAGAGTACACAGATTAATATTAACAAACTCACTGACACACTGTGTATATCATGACCCACAGTCAGATAAACCCTGTGAAGTGTAAAACACCCCCACTGTCCTCAGGAATATTAACACACTGACAGAGAACACAGATTAATATTAACACACTCACTGACACACTGTGTATATCATGACCCACAGTCAGATAAACCCTGTGAAGTGTAAAATACCCCCACTGTCCTCAGGAATATGAACACACTGACAGGGAACACAGATTAATATTAACACACTCACTGACACACTGTGTATATCATGATCCACAGTCAGATAAACCCTGTGAAGTGTAAAACACCCCCACTGTCCTCAGTAATATTAACACACTGACAGAGAACACAGATTAATATTAACACACTCACTGACACACTGTGTATATCATGACCCACAGTCAGATACACCCTGTGAAGTGTAAAACACCCCACTGTCCTCAGTAATATTAACACACTGAGAGAGAACACAGATTAATATTAACACACTCACTGACACACTGTGTATATCATGACCCACAGCCAGATACACCCTGTGAAGTGTAAAACACCCCCACTGTCCTCAGGAATATTAGCACACTGACAGAGAACACAGATTAATATTAACACACTCACTGACACACTGTGTACATCATGACCCACAGTCAGATACACCCTGTGAAGTGTAAAACACCCCCACTGTCCTCAGGAATATTAACACACTGACAGAGAACACAGATTAATATTAACACACTCACTGACACACTGTGTACATCATGACCCACAGTCAGATACACCCGGTGAAGTGTAAAACACCCCCACTGTCCTCAGGAATATTAACACACTGACAGAGAACACAGATTAATATTAACACACTCACTGACACACTGTGTATATCATGACCCACAGTAAGATACACCCTGTGAAGTGTAAAACACCCCCACTGTCCTCAGTAATATTAACACACTGACAGAGAGCACAGATTAATATTAACACACTCACTGACACACTGTGTATATCATGACCCACAGTCAGGTACACCCTGTGAAGTGTAAAATACCCCCACTGTCCTCAGTAATATTAACACACTGACAGAGAACACAGATTAATATTAACACACTCACTGACACACTGTGTACATCATGACCCACAGTCAGATAAACCCTGTGAAGTGTAAAACACCCCCGCTGCCCTCAGTAATATTAACACACTGACAGAGAACACAGATTAATATTAACACACTCACTGACACACTGTGTCCATCATGACCCACAGTCAGATAAACCCTGTGAAGTGTAAAACACCCCCGCTGTCCTCAGTAATATTAACACACTGACAGAGAACACAGATTAATATTAACACACTCACTGACACACTGTGTCCATCATGACCCACAGTCAGATAAACCCTGTGAAGTGTAAAACACCCCCACTGTCCTCAGTAATATTAACACACTGACAGAGAACACAGATTAATATTAACACACTCACTGACACACTGTGTACATCATGATCCACAGTCAGATACACCCTGTGAAGTGTAAAACACCCCCACTGTCCTCAGGAATATTAACACACTGACAGAGAACACAGATTAATATTAACACACTCACTGACACACTGTGTATATCATGACTCACAGTCAGATACACCCTGTGAAGTGTAAAACACCCCCGCTGTCCTCAGGAATATTAACACACTGACAGAGAACACAGATTAATATTAACACACTCACTGACACACTGTGTATATCATGACCCACAGTCAGATACACCCTGTGAAGTGTAAAACATCCCCACTGTCCTCAGTAATATTAACACACTGACAGAGAACACAGATTAATATTAACACACTCACTGACACACTGTGTATATCATGACCCACAGTCAGATACACCCTGTAAAGTGTAAAACACCCCACTGTCCTCAGTAATATTAACACACTGACAGAGAACACATATTAATATTAACACACTCACTGACACACTGTGTATATCATGACCCACAGCCAGAGACACCCTGTGAAGTGTAAAACACCCCCACTGTCCTCAGGAATATTAACACACTGACAGAGAACACAGATTAATATTAACACACTCACTGACACACTGTGTATATCATGACCCACAGTCAGATACACCCTGTGAAGTGTAAAACACCCCCACTGTCCTCAGGAATATTAACACACTGACAGAGAACACAGATTAATATTAACACACTCACTGACACACTATGTACATCATGACCCACAGTCAGATAAACCCTGTGAAGTGTAAAACACCCCCACTGTCCTCAGTAATATTAACACACTGACAGAGAACACAGATTAATATTAACACACTCACTGACACACTGTGTACATCATCACCCACAGTCAGATACACCCTGTGAAGTGTAAAACACCCCCACTGTCCTCAGGAATATTAACACACTGACAGAGATCACAGATAAATATTAACACACTCACTGACACACTGTGTATATCATGACCCACAGTCAGATACACCCTGTGAAGTGTAAAACACCCCCACTGTCCTCAGGAATATTAACACACTGACAGAGAACACAGATTAATATTAACACACTCACTGACACACTGTGTACATCATGACCCACAGTCAGATACACCCTGTGAAGTGTAAAACACCCCCACTGTCCTCAGGAATATTAACACACTGACAGAGAACACAGATTAATATTAACACACTCACTGACACACTGTGTATATCATGACCCACAGTCAGATACACACTGTGAAGTGTAATACATCCCCACTGTCCTCAGTAATATTAACACACTGACAGAGAACAAAGATTAATATTAACACACTCACTGACACACTGTGTACATCATGACCCACAGTCAGATAAACCCTGTGAAGTGTAAAACACCCCCACTGTCCTCAGGAATATTAACACACTGACAGAGAACACAGATTAATATTAACACACTCACTGACACACTATGTATATCATGACCCAGAGTCAGATACACCCTGTGAAGTGTAAAACACCCCCACTGTCCTCAGGAATATTAACACACTGACAGAGAACACAGATTAATATTAACACACTCACTGACACACTGTGTATATCATGACCCACAGTCAGATACACCCTGTGAAGTGTAAAACACCCCCACTGTCCTCAGGAATATTAACACACTGACAGAGAACACAGATTAATATTAACACACTCACTGACACACTGTGTATATCATGACCCACACTCAGATACACCCTGTGAAGTGTAAAACACCCCCACTGTCCTCAGGAATATTAACACACTGACAGAGAACACAGATTAATATTAACACACTCACTGACACACTGTGTATATCATGACCCACAGTCAGATACACCCTGTGAAGTGTAAAACACCCCCACTGCCCTCAGTAATATTAACACCTGACAGAGAACACAGATTAATATTAACACACTCACTGACACACTGTGTATATCATGACCCACAGTCAGATACACCTTGTGAAGTGTAAAACACCCCCACTGTCCTCAGTAATATTAACACACTGACAGAGAACACAGATTAATATTAACACACTCACTGACACACTGTGTATATCATGACCCACAGTCAGATACACCCTGTGAAGTGTAAAACACCCCCACTGTCCTCAGGAATATTAACACACTGACAGAGAACACAGATTAATATTAACACACTCACTGACACACTGTGTATATCATGACCCACAGTCAGATACACCCTGTGAAGTGTAAAACACCCCCACTGTCCTCAGGAATATTAACACACTGACAGAGAACACAGATTAATATTAACACACTCACTGACATACTGTGTATATCATGACCCACAGTCAGATAAACCCTGTGAAGTGTAAAACACCCCCACTGTCCTCAGTAATATTAACATACTGACAGAGAACACAGATTAATATTAACACACTCACTGACACACTGTGTATATCATGACCCACAGTCAGATACACCCTGTGAAGTGTAAAACACCCCCACTGCCCTCAGTAATATTAACACCTGACAGAGAACACAGATTAATATTAACACACTCACTGACACACTGTGTATATCATGACCCACAGTCAGATACACCCTGTGAAGTGTAAAACATCCCCACTGTCCTCAGTAATATTAACACACTGACAGAGAACACAGATTAATATTAACACACTCACTGACACACTGTGTACATCATGACCGACAGTCAGATAAACCCTGTGAAGTGTAAAACACCCCCACTGTCCTCAGGAATATTAACACACTGACAGAGAACACAGATTAATATTAACACACTCACTGACACACTATGTATATCATGACCCAGAGTCAGATACACCCTGTGAAGTGTAAAACACCCCCACTGTCCTCAGGAATATTAACACACTGACAGAGAACACAGATTAATATTAACACACTCACTGACACACTGTGTATATCATGACCCACAGTCAGATACACCCTGTGAAGTGTAAAACACCCCCACTGTCCTCAGGAATATTAACACACTGACAGAGAACACAGATTAATATTAACACACTCACTGACACACTGTGTATATCATGACCCACACTCAGATACACCCTGTGAAGTGTAAAACACCCCCACTGTCCTCAGGAATATTAACACACTGACAGAGAACACAGATTAATATTAACACACTCACTGACACACTGTGTATATCATGACCCACGGTCAGATACACCCTGTGAAGTGTAAAACACCCCCACTGCCCTCAGTAATATTAACACCTGACAGAGAACACAGATTAATATTAACACACTCACTGACACACTGTGTATATCATGACCCACAGTCAGATACACCTTGTGAAGTGTAAAACACCCCCACTGTCCTCAGTAATATTAACACCTGACAGAGAACACAGATTAATATTAACACACTCACTGACACACTGTGTATATCATGACCCACAGTCAGATACACCCTGTGAAGTGTAAAACACCCCCACTGTCCTCAGGAATATTAGCACACTGACAGAGAACACAGATTAATATTAACACACTCACTGACACACTGTGTATATCATGACCCACAGTCAGATACACCCTGTGAAGTGTAAAACACCCCCACTGTCCTCAGGAATATTAACACACTGACAGAGAACACAGATTAATATTAACACACTCACTGACATACTGTGTATATCATGACCCACAGTCAGATAAACCCTGTGAAGTGTAAAACACCCCCACTGTCCTCAGTAATATTAACATACTGACAGAGAACACAGATTAATATTAACACACTCACTGACACACTGTGTATATCATGACCCACAGTCAGATACACCCTGTGAAGTGTAAAACACCCCCACTGCCCTCAGTAATATTAACACCTGACAGAGAACACAGATTAATATTAACACACTCACTGACACACTGTGTATATCATGACCCACAGTCAGATACACCCTGTGAAGTGTAAAACATCCCCACTGTCCTCAGTAATATTAACACACTGACAGAGAACACAGATTAATATTAACACACTGACTGACACACTGTGTACATCATGACCCACAGTCAGATACACCCTGTGAAGTGTAAAACACCCCCACTGTCCTCAGGAATATTAACACACTGACAGAGAACACAGATTAATATTAACACACTCACTGACACACTGTGTATATCATGACCCACAGTCAGATATACCCTGTGAAGTGTAAAACATCCCCACTGTCCTCAGGAATATTAACACACTGACAGAGAACACAGATTAATATTAACACACTCACTGACACACTATGTATATCATGACCCAGAGTCAGATACACCCTGTGAAGTGTAAAACACCCCCACTGTCCTCAGGAATATTAACACACTGACAGAGAACACAGATTAATATTAACACACTCACTGACACACTGTGTCTCTCATGACCCACAGTCAGATACACCCTGTGAAGTGTAAAACACCCCCACTGTCCTCAGTAATATTAACACACTGACAGAGAACACAGATTAATATTAACACACTCACTGACACACTATGTATATCATGACCCACAGTCAGATACACCCTGTGAAGTGTAAAACACCCCCACTGTCCTCAGGAATATTAACACACTGACAGAGAACACAGATTAATATTAACACATTCACTGACACACTGTGTATATCATGACCCACAGTCAGATACACCCTGTGAAGTGTAAAACACCCCCACTGTCCTCAGAAATATTAACACACTGACAGAGAACACAGATTAATATTAACACACTCACTGACACACTGTGTATATCATGACCCACAGTCAGATACACCCTGTGAAGTGTAAAACACCCCCACTGTCCTCAGGAATATTAACACACTGACAGAGAACACAGATTAATATTAACACACTCACTGACACACTGTGTATATCATGACCCACAGCCAGATACACCCTGTGAAGTGTAAAACACCCCCACTGTCCTCAGGAATATTAACACACTGACAGAGAACACAGATTAATATTAACACACTCACTGACACACTGTGTATATCATGACCCACAGTCAGATACACCCTGTGAAGTGTAAAACACCCCCACTGTCCTCAGTAATATTAACACACTGACAGAGAACACAGATTAATATTAACACACTCACTGACACACTGTGTATATCATGACTCACAGTCAGATACACCCTGTGAAGTGTAAAACACCCCCGCTGTCCTCAGGAATATTAACACACTGACAGAGAACACAGATTAATATTAACACACTCACTGACACACTGTGTATATCATGACCCACAGTCAGATACACCCTGTGAAGTGTAAAACATCCCCACTGTCCTCAGTAATATTAACACACTGACAGAGAACACAGATTAATATTAACACACTCACTGACACACTGTGTATATCATGACCCACAGTCAGATACACCCTGTAAAGTGTAAAACACCCCACTGTCCTCAGTAATATTAACACACTGACAGAGAACACATATTAATATTAACACACTCACTGACACACTGTGTATATCATGACCCACAGCCAGATACACCCTGTGAAGTGTAAAACACCCCCACTGTCCTCAGGAATATTAACACACTGACAGAGAACACAGATTAATATTAACACACTCACTGACACACTGTGTATATCATGACCCACAGTCAGATACACCCTGTGAAGTGTAAAACACCCCCACTGTCCTCAGTAATATTAACACACTGACAGAGAACACAGATTAATATTAACACACTCACTGACACACTGTGTACATCATGATCCACAGTCAGATACACCCTGTGAAGTGTAAAACACCCCCACTGTCCTCAGTAATATTAACACACTGACAGAGAACACAGATTAATATTAACACACTCACTGACACACTGTGTATATCATGACTCACAGTCAGATACACCCTGTGAAGTGTAAAACACCCCCGCTGTCCTCAGGAATATTAACACACTGACAGAGAACACAGATTAATATTAACACACTCACTGACACACTGTGCATATCATGACCCACAGTCAGATACACCCTGTGAAGTGTAAAACATCCCCACTGTCCTCAGTAATATTAACACACTGACAGAGAACACAGATTAATATTAACACACTCACTGACACACTGTGTATATCATGACCCACAGTCAGATACACCCTGTAAAGTGTAAAACACCCCACTGTCCTCAGTAATATTAACACACTGACAGAGAACACATATTAATATTAACACACTCACTGACACACTGTGTATATCATGACCCACAGCCAGATACACCCTGTGAAGTGTAAAACACCCCCACTGTCATCAGGAATATTAACACACTGACAGAGAACACAGATTGATATTAACACACTCACTGACACACTGTGTATATCATGACCCACAGTCAGATACACCCTGTGAAGTGTAAAACACCCCCACTGTCCTCAGTAATATTAACACACTGACAGAGAACACAGATTAATATTAACACACTCACTGACACACTGTGTACATCATGACCCACAGTCAGATACACCCTGTGAAGTGTAAAACACCCCCACTGTCCTCAGCAATATTAACACACTGACAGAGAACACAGATTAATATTAACACACTCACTGACACACTGTGTACATCATGACCCACAGTCAGATACACCCTGTGAAGTGTAAAACACCCCCACTGGCCTCAGTAATATTAACACACTGACAGAGAACACAGATTAATATTAACACACTCAATGACACAGTGTGTACATCATGACCCACAGTCAGATACACCCTGTGAAGTGTAAAACACCCCCACTGTCCTCAGTAATATTAACACACTGACAGAGAACACAGATTAATATTAACACACTCACTGACACACTGTGTATATCATGACCCACAGTCAGATAAACCCTGTGAAGTGTAAAACACCCCCACTGTCCTCAGGAATATTAACACACTGACAGAGAACACAGTTTAATATTAACACACTCACTGACACACTGTGTATATCATGACCCACAGTCAGATACACCCTGTGAAGTGTAAAACACACCCAATGTCTTCAGCAATATTAACACACTGACAGAGAACACAGATTAATATTAACACACTCACTGACACACTGTGTACATCATGACCCACAGTCAGATACACCCTGTGAAGTGTAAAACACCCCCACTGTCCTCAGGAATATTAACACACTGACAGAGAACACAGATTAATATTAACACACTCACTGACACACTGTTTATATCATGACCCACAGTCAGATAAACCCTGTGAAGTGTAAAACACCCCCACTGTCCTCAGGAATATTAACACACTGACAGAGAACACAGATTAATATTAACACACTCACTGACACACTGTGTATATCATGACCCACAGTCAGATACACCCTGTGAAGTGTAAAACATCCCCACTGTCCTCAGGAATATTAACACACTGACAGAGAACACAGATTAATATTAACACACTCACTGACACACTGTGTATATCATGACTCACAGTCACATACACCCTGTGAAGTGTAAAACACTCCCACTGTCCTCAGGAATATTAACACACTGACAGGGAACACAGATTAATATTAACACACTCACTGACACACTGTGTATATCATGACCCACAGTCAGATACACCCTGTGAAGTGTAAAACACCCCCACTGTCCTCAGGAATATTAACACACTGACAGAGAACACAGATTAATATTAACACACTCACTGACACACTGTGTACATCATGACCCACAGTCAGATACACCCTGTGAAGTGTAAAACACCCCCACTGTCCTCAGTAATATTAACACACTGACAGAGAACACAGATTAATATTAACACACTCACTGACACACTGTGTATATCATGACCCACAGTCAGATACACCCTGTGAAGTGTAAAACACCCCCACTGTCCTCAGTAATATTAACACACTGACAGAGAACACAGATTAATATTAACACACTCACTGACACACTGTGTACATCATGATCCACAGTCAGATACACCCTGTGAAGTGTAAAACACCCCCACTGTCCTCAGTAATATTAACACACTGACAGAGAACACAGATTAATATTAACACACTCACTGACACACTGTGTATATCATGACTCACAGTCAGATACACCCTGTGAAGTGTAAAACACCCCCGCTGTCCTCAGGAATATTAACACACTGACAGAGAACACAGATTAATATTAACACACTCACTGACACACTGTGCATATCATGACCCACAGTCAGATACACCCTGTGAAGTGTAAAACATCCCCACTGTCCTCAGTAATATTAACACACTGACAGAGAACACAGATTAATATTAACACACTCACTGACACACTGTGTATATCATGACCCACAGTCAGATACACCCTGTAAAGTGTAAAACACCCCACTGTCCTCAGTAATATTAACACATTGACAGAGAACACATATTAATATTAACACACTCACTGACACACTGTGTATATCATGACCCACAGCCAGATACACCCTGTGAAGTGTAAAACACCCCCACTGTCCTCAGGAATATTAACACACTGACAGAGAACACAGATTAATATTAACACACTCACTGACACACTGTGTATATCATGACCCACAGTCAGATACACCCTGTGAAGTGTAAAACACCCCCACTGTCCTCAGCAATATTAACACACTGACAGAGAACACAGATTAATATTAACACACTCACTGACACACTGTGTACATCATGACCCACAGTCAGATACACCCTGTGAAGTGTAAAACACCCCCACTGTCCTCAGTAATATTAACACACTGACAGAGAACACAGATTAATATTAACACACTCACTGACACAGTGTGTACATCATGACCCACAGTGAGATACACCCTGTGAAGTGTAAAACACCCCCACTGTCCTCAGTAATATTAACACACTGACAGAGAACACAGATTAATATTAACACACTCACTGACACACTGTGTATATCATGACCCACAGTCAGATACATCCTGTGAAGTGTAAAACACCCCCAATGTCTTCAGCAATATTAACACACTGACAGAGAACACAGATTAATATTAACACACTCACTGACACACTGTGTACATCATGACCCACAGTCAGATACACCCTGTGAAGTGTAAAACACCCCCACTGTCCTCAGGAATATTAACACACTGACAGAGAACACAGATTAATATTAACACACTCACTGACACACTGTTTATATCATGACCCACAGTCAGATAAACCCTGTGAAGTGTAAAACACCCCCGCTGTCCTCAGGAATATTAACACACTGACAGAGAACACAGATTAATATTAACACACTCACTGACACACTGTGTATATCATGACTCACAGTCACATACACCCTGTGAAGTGTAAAACACCCCCACTGTCCTCAGGAATATTAACACACTGACAGGGAACACAGATTAATATTAACACACTCACTGACACACTGTGTATATCATGACCCACAGTCAGATACACCCTGTGAAGTGTAAAACACCCCCACTGTCCTCAGGAATATTAACACACTGACAGAGAACACAGATTAATATTAACACACTCACTGACACACTGTGTACATCATGACCCACAGTCAGATACACCCTGTGAAGTGTAAAACACCCCCACTGTCCTCAGTAATATTAACACACTGACAGAGAACACAGATTAATATTAACACACTCACTGACACACTGTGTATATCATGACCCACAGTCAGATACACCCTGTGAAGTGTAAAACATCCCCACTGTCCTCAGGAATATTAACACACTGACAGAGAACACAGATTAATATTAACACACTCACTGACACACTGTGTATATCATGACCCACAGTCAGATACACCCTGTGAAGTGTAAAACACACCCACTGTCCTCAGTAATATTAACACACTGACAGAGAACACAGATTAATATTAACACACTCACTGACACACTGTGTATATCATGACCCACAGTCAGATACACCCTGTGAAGTGTAAAACACCCCCACTGTCCTCAGGAATATTAACACACTGACAGAGAACACAGATTAATATTAACACACTCACTGACACACTCTGTACATCATGACCCACAGTCAGATACACCCTGTGAAGTGTAAAACACCCCCACTGTCCTCAGGAATATTAACACACTGACAGAGAACACAGATTAATATTAACACACTCACTGACACACTATGTACATCATGACCAACATTCAGATAAACCCTGTGAAGTGTAAAACACCCCCACTGTCCTCAGTAATATTAACACACTGACAGAGAACACAGATTAATATTAACACACTCACTGACACACTGTGTACATCATCACCCACAGTCAGATACACCCTGTGAAGTGTAAAACACCCCCACTGTCCTCAGGAATATTAACACACTGACAGAGATCACAGATTAATATTAACACACTCACTGACACACTGTGTATATTATGACCCACAGTCAGATACACCCTGTGAAGTGTAAAACATCCCCACTGTCCTCAGTAATATTAACACACTGACAGAGAACAAAGATTAATATTAACACACTCACTGACACACTGTGTACATCATGACCCACAGTCAGATAAACCCTGTGAAGTGTAAAACACCCCCACTGTCCTCAGGAATATTAACACACTGACAGAGAACACAGATTAATATTAACACACTCACTGACACACTATGTATATCATGACCCAGAGTCAGATACACCCTGTGAAGTGTAAAACACCCCCACTGTCCTCAGGAATATTAACACACTGACAGAGAACACAGATTAATATAAACACACTCACTGACACACTGTGTATATCATGACCCACAGTCAGATACACCCTGTGAAGTGTAAAACACCCCCACTGTCCTCAGGAATATTAACACACTGACAGAGGACACAGATTAATATTAACACACTCACTGACACACTGTTTATATCATGACCCACACTCAGATACACCCTGTGAAGTGTAAAACACCCCCACTGTCCTCAGGAATATTAACACACTGACAGAGAACACAGATTAATATTAACACACTCACTGACACACTGTGTATATCATGACCCACAGTCAGATACACCCTGTGAAGTGTAAAACACCCCCACTGCCCTCAGTAATATTAACACCTGACAGAGAACACAGATTAATATTAACACACTCACTGACACACTGTGTATATCATGACCCACAGTCAGATACACCTTGTGAAGTGTAAAACACCCCCACTGTCCTCAGTAATATTAACACCTGACAGAGAAATCAGATTAATATTAACACACTCACTGACACACTGTGTATATCATGACCCACAGTCAGATACACCCTGTGAAGTGTAAAACATCCCCACTGTCCTCAGTAATATTAACACACTGACAGAGAACACAGATTAATATTAACACACTCACTGACACACTGTGTACATCATGACCCACAGTCAGATACACCCTGTGAAGTGTAAAACACCCCCACTGTCCTCAGGAATATTAACACACTGACAGAGAACACAGATTAATATTAACACACTCACTGACACACTGTGTATATCATGACCCACAGTCAGATATACCCTGTGAAGTGTAAAGCATCCCCACTGTCCTCAGGAATATTAACACACTGACAGAGAACACAGATTAATATTAACACACTCACTGACACACTATGTATATCATGACCCAGAGTCAGATACACCCTGTGAAGTGTAAAACACCCCCACTGTCCTCAGGAATATTAACACACTGACAGAGAACACAGATTAATATTAACACACTCACTGACACACTGTGTATATCATGACCCACAGTCAGATACACCCTGTGAAGTGTAAAACACCCCCACTGTCCTCAGTAATATTAAAACACTGACAGAGAACACAGATTAATATTAACACACTCACTGACACACTATGTATACCATGACCCAGAGTCAGATACACCCTGTGAAGTGTAAAACACCCCCACTGTCCTCAGGAATATTAACACACTGACAGAGAACACAGATTAATATTAACACATTCACTGACACACTGTGTATATCATGACCCACAGTCAGATACACCCTGTGAAGTGTAAAACACCCCCACTGTCCTCAGAAATATTAACACACTGACAGAGAACACAGATTAATATTAACACACTCACTGACACACTGTGTATATCATGACCCACAGTCAGATACACCCTGTGAAGTGTAAAACACCCCCACTGCCCTCAGTAATATTAACACCTGACAGAGAACACAGATTAATATTAACACACTCACTGACACACTGTGTATATCATGACCCACAGTCAGATACACCTTGTGAAGTGTAAAACACCCCCACTGTCCTCAGTAATATTAACACCTGACAGAGAAATCAGATTAATATTAACACACTCACTGACACACTGTGTATATCATGACCCACAGTCAGATACACCCTGTGAAGTGTAAAACATCCCCACTGTCCTCAGTAATATTAACACACTGACAGAGAACACAGATTAATATTAACACACTCACTGACACACTGTGTACATCATGACCCACAGTCAGATACACCCTGTGAAGTGTAAAACACCCCCACTGTCCTCAGGAATATTAACACACTGACAGAGAACACAGATTAATATTAACACACTCACTGACACACTGTGTATATCATGACCCACAGTCAGATATACCCTGTGAAGTGTAAAGCATCCCCACTGTCCTCAGGAATATTAACACACTGACAGAGAACACAGATTAATATTAACACACTCACTGACACACTATGTATATCATGACCCAGAGTCAGATACACCCTGTGAAGTGTAAAACACCCCCACTGTCCTCAGGAATATTAACACACTGACAGAGAACACAGATTAATATTAACACACTCACTGACACACTGTGTATATCATGACCCACAGTCAGATACACCCTGTGAAGTGTAAAACACCCCCACTGTCCTCAGTAATATTAAAACACTGACAGAGAACACAGATTAATATTAACACACTCACTGACACACTATGTATACCATGACCCAGAGTCAGATACACCCTGTGAAGTGTAAAACACCCCCACTGTCCTCAGGAATATTAACACACTGACAGAGAACACAGATTAATATTAACACATTCACTGACACACTGTGTATATCATGACCCACAGTCAGATACACCCTGTGAAGTGTAAAACACCCCCACTGTCCTCAGAAATATTAACACACTGACAGAGAACACAGATTAATATTAACACACTTACTGACACACTGTGTATATCATGACCCACAGTCAGATACACCCTGTGAAGTGTAAAACACCCCCACTGTCCTCAGGAATATTAACACACTGACAGAGAACACAGATTAATATTAACACACTCACTGACACACTGTGTATATCATGACCCACAGCCAGATACACCCTGTGAAGTGTAAAACACCCCCACTGTCCTCAGGAATATTAACACACTGACAGAGAACACAGATTAATATTAACACACTCACTGACACACTGTGTATATCATGACCCACAGTCAGATATACCCTGTGAAGTGTAAAACATCCCCACTGTCCTCAGGAATATTAACACACTGACAGAGAACACAGATTAATATTAACACACTCACTGACACACTATGTATATCATGACCCAGAGTCAGATACACCCTGTGAAGTGTAAAACACCCCCACTGTCCTCAGGAATATTAACACACTGACAGAGAACACAGATTAATATTAACACACTCACTGACACACTGTGTATATCATGACCCACAGTCAGATACACCCTGTGAAGTGTAAAACACCCCCACTGTCCTCAGTAATATTAACACACTGACAGAGAACACAGATTAATATTAACACACTCACTGACACACTATGTATACCATGACCCAGAGTCAGATACACCCTGTGAAGTGTAAAACACCCCCACTGTCCTCAGGAATATTAACACACTGACAGAGAACACAGATTAATATTAACACATTCACTGACACACTGTGTATATCATGACCCACAGTCAGATACACCCTGTGAAGTGTAAAACACCCCCACTGTCCTCAGAAATATTAACACACTGACAGAGAACACAGATTAATATTAACACACTCACTGACACACTGTGTATATCATGACCCACAGTCAGATACACCCTGTGAAGTGTAAAACACCCCCACTGTCCTCAGGAATATTAACACACTGACAGAGAACACAGATTAATATTAACACACTCACTGACACACTGTGTATATCATGACCCACAGCCAGATACACCCTGTGAAGTGTAAAACACCCCCACTGTCCTCAGGAATATTAACACACTGACAGAGAACACAGATTAATATTAACACACTCACTGACACACTGTGTACATCATGACCCACCGTCAGATACACCCTGTGAAGTGTAAAACATCCCCACTGTCCTCAGGAATATTAACACACTGACAGAGAACACAGATTAATATTAACACACTCACTGACACACTGTGTATATCATGACCCACAGTCAGATACACCCTGTGAAGTGTAAAACACCCCCACTGTCCTCAGGAATATTAACACACTCACAGAGAACACAGATTAATATTAACACACTCACTGACACACTGTGTACATCATGACCCACAGTCAGATACACCCTGTGAAGTGTAAAACATCCCCACTGTCCTCAGGAATATTAACACACTGACAGAGAACACAGATTAATATTAACACACTCACTGACACACTGTGTATATCATGACCCACAGTCAGATACACCCTGTGAAGTGTAAAACACCCCCACTGCCCTCAGTAATATTAACACCTGACAGAGAACACAGATTAATATTAACACACTCACTGACACACTGTGTATATCATGACCCACAGTCAGATACACCTTGTGAAGTGTAAAACACCCCCACTGTCCTCAGTAATATTAACACCTGACAGAGAACACAGATTAATATTAACACACTCACTGACACACTGTGTATATCATGACCCACAGTCAGATACACCCGGTGAAGTGTAAAACATCCCCACTGTCCTCAGTAATATTAACACACGGACAGAGAACACAGATTAATATTAACACACTCACTGACACACTGTGTATATCATGACCCACAGTCAGATAAACCCTGTGAAGTGTAAAACATCCCCACTGTCCTCAGTAATATTAACACACTGACAGAGAACACAGATTAATATTAACACACTCACTGACACACTGTGTATATCATGACCCACCGTCAGATAAACCCTGTGAAGAGTAAAACACCCCCACTGTCCTCAGGAATATTAACACACTGACAGCGAACACAGATTAATATTTACACACTCACTGACACACTGTGTACATCATGACCCACAGTCAGATACACCCTGTGAAGTGTAAAACATCCCCACTGTCCTCAGTAATATTAACACACTGACAGAGAACACAGATTAATATTAACACACTCACTGACACACTGTGTATATCATGACCCACAGTCAGATACACCCTGTGAAGTGTAAAACACCCCCACTGCCCTCAGTAATATTAACACCTGACAGAGAACACAGATTAATATTAACACACTCACTGACACACTGTGTACATCATGACCCACAGTCAGATACACCCTGTGAAGTGTAAAACATCCCCACTGTCCTCAGTAATATTAACACACTGACAGAGAACACAGATTAATATTAACACACTCACTGACACACTGTGTATATCATGACCCACAGCCAGATACACCTTGTGAAGTGTAAAACACCCCCACTGTCCTCAGTAATATTAACACCTGACAGAGAACACAGATTAATATTAACACACTCACTGACACACTGTGTATATCATGACCCACAGTCAGATACACCCTGTGAAGTGTAAAACACCCCCAAAGTCCTCAGGAATATTAACACACTGACAGAGAACACAGATTAATATTAACACACTCACTGACACACTGTGTATATCATGACCCACAGTCAGATACACCCTGTGAAGTGTAAAACACCCCCACTGTCCTCAGGAATATTAACACACTGACAGAGAACACAGATTAATATTAACACACTCACTGACACACTGTGTATATCATGACCCACAGTCAGATACACCCTGTGAAGTGTAAAACACCCCCACTGCCCTCAGTAATATTAACACCTGACAGGGAACACAGATTAATATTAACACACTCACTGACACACTGTGTATATCATGACCCACAGTCAGATACACCCTGTGAAGTGTAAAACATCCCCACTGTCCTCAGTAATATTAACACACTGACAGAGAACACAGATTAATATTAACACACTCACTGACACACTGTGTACATCATGACCCACAGTCAGATACACCCTGTGAAGTGTAAAACACCCCCACTGTCCTCAGGAATATTAACACACTGACAGAGAACACAGATTAATATTAACACACTCACTGACACACTGTGTATATCATGACCCACAGTCAGATATACCCTGTGAAGTGTAAAACATCCCCACTGTCCTCAGGAATATTAACACACTGACAGAGAACACAGATTAATATTAACACACTCACTGACACACTATGTATATCATGACCCAGAGTCAGATACACCCTGTGAAGTGTAAAACACCCCCACTGTCCTCAGGAATATTAACACACTGACAGAGAACACAGATTAATATTAACACACTCACTGACACACTGTGTATATCATGACCCACAGTCAGATACACCCTGTGAAGTGTAAAACACCCCCACTGCCCTCAGTAATATTAACACCTGACAGAGAACACAGATTAATATTAACACACTCACTGACACACTGTGTATATCATGACCCACAGTCAGATACACCTTGTGAAGTGTAAAACACCCCCACTGTCCTCAGTAATATTAACACCTGCAGAGAACACAGATTAATATTAACACACTCACTGACACACTGTGTATATCATGACCCACAGTCAGATACACCCGGTGAAGTGTAAAACATCCCCACTGTCCTCAGGAATATTAACACACTGACAGAGAACACAGATTAATATTAACACACTCACTGACACACTGTGTATATCATGACCCACAGTCAGATAAACCCTGTGAAGTGTAAAACATCCCCACTGTCCTCAGTAATATTAACACACTGACAGAGAACACAGATTAATATTAACACACTCACTGACACACTGTGTATATCATGACCCACCGTCAGATAAACCCTGTGAAGTGTAAAACACCCCCACTGTCCTCAGGAATATTAACACACTGACAGAGAACACAGATTAATATTTACACACTCACTGACACACTGTGTACATCATGACCCACAGTCAGATACACCCTGTGAAGTGTAAAACATCCCCACTGTCCTCAGTAATATTAAAACACTGACAGAGAACACAGATTAATATTAACACACTCACTGACACACTATGTATACCATGACCCAGAGTCAGATACACCCTGTGAAGTGTAAAACACCCCCACTGTCCTCAGGAATATTAACACACTGACAGAGAACACAGATTAATATTAACACATTCACTGACACACTGTGTATATCATGACCCACAGTCAGATACACCCTGTGAAGTGTAAAACACCCCCACTGTCCTCAGAAATATTAACACACTGACAGAGAACACAGATTAATATTAACACACTCACTGACACACTATGTATACCATGACCCAGAGTCAGATACACCCTGTGAAGTGTAAAACACCCCCACTGTCCTCAGGAATATTAACACACTGACAGAGAACACAGATTAATATTAACACATTCACTGACACACTGTGTATATCATGACCCACAGTCAGATACACCCTGTGAAGTGTAAAACACCCCCACTGTCCTCAGAAATATTAACACACTGACAGAGAACACAGATTAATATTAACACACTCACTGACACACTGTGTATATCATGACCCACAGTCAGATACACCCTGTGAAGTGTAAAACACCCCCACTGTCCTCAGGAATATTAACACACTGACAGAGAACACAGATTAATATTAACACACTCACTGACACACTGTGTATATCATGACCCACAGCCAGATACACCCTGTGAAGTGTAAAACACCCCCACTGTCCTCAGGAATATTAACACACTGACAGAGAACACAGATTAATATTAACACACTCACTGACACACTGTGTATATCATGACCCACAGTCAGATATACCCTGTGAAGTGTAAAACATCCCCACTGTCCTCAGGAATATTAACACACTGACAGAGAACACAGATTAATATTAACACACTCACTGACACACTATGTATATCATGACCCAGAGTCAGATACACCCTGTGAAGTGTAAAACACCCCCACTATCCTCAGGAATATTAACACACTGACAGAGAACACAGATTAATATTAACACACTCACTGACACACTGTGTATATCATGACCCACAGTCAGATACACCCTGTGAAGTGTAAAACACCCCCACTGTCCTCAGTAATATTAACACACTGACAGAGAACACAGATTAATATTAACACACTCACTGACACACTATGTATACCATGACCCAGAGTCAGATACACCCTGTGAAGTGTAAAACACCCCCACTGTCCTCAGGAATATTAACACACTGACAGAGAACACAGATTAATATTAACACATTCACTGACACACTGTGTATATCATGACCCACAGTCAGATACACCCTGTGAAGTGTAAAACACCCCCACTGTCCTCAGAAATATTAACACACTGACAGAGAACACAGATTAATATTAACACACTCACTGACACACTGTGTATATCATGACCCACAGTCAGATACACCCTGTGAAGTGTAAAACACCCCCACTGTCCTCAGGAATATTAACACACTGACAGAGAACACAGATTAATATTAACACACTCACTGACACACTGTGTATATCATGACCCACAGCCAGATACACCCTGTGAAGTGTAAAACACCCCCACTGTCCTCAGGAATATTAACACACTGACAGAGAACACAGATTAATATTAACACACTCACTGACACACTGTGTACATCATGACCCACCGTCAGATACACCCTGTGAAGTGTAAAACATCCCCACTGTCCTCAGGAATATTAACACACTGACAGAGAACACAGATTAATATTAACACACTCACTGACACACTGTGTATATCATGACCCACAGTCAGATACACCCTGTGAAGTGTAAAACACCCCCACTGTCCTCAGGAATATTAACACACTCACAGAGAACACAGATTAATATTAACACACTCACTGACACACTGTGTACATCATGACCCACAGTCAGATACACCCTGTGAAGTGTAAAACATCCCCACTGTCCTCAGGAATATTAACACACTGACAGAGAACACAGATTAATATTAACACACTCACTGACACACTGTGTATATCATGACCCACAGTCAGATACACCCTGTGAAGTGTAAAACACCCCCACTGCCCTCAGTAATATTAACACCTGACAGAGAACACAGATTAATATTAACACACTCACTGACACACTGTGTATATCATGACCCACAGTCAGATACACCTTGTGAAGTGTAAAACACCCCCACTGTCCTCAGTAATATTAACACCTGACAGAGAACACAGATTAATATTAACACACTCACTGACACACTGTGTATATCATGACCCACAGTCAGATACACCCGGTGAAGTGTAAAACATCCCCACTGTCCTCAGTAATATTAACACACGGACAGAGAACACAGATTAATATTAACACACTCACTGACACACTGTGTATATCATGACCCACAGTCAGATAAACCCTGTGAAGTGTAAAACATCCCCACTGTCCTCAGTAATATTAACACACTGACAGAGAACACAGATTAATATTAACACACTCACTGACACACTGTGTATATCATGACCCACCGTCAGATAAACCCTGTGAAGAGTAAAACACCCCCACTGTCCTCAGGAATATTAACACACTGACAGCGAACACAGATTAATATTTACACACTCACTGACACACTGTGTACATCATGACCCACAGTCAGATACACCCTGTGAAGTGTAAAACATCCCCACTGTCCTCAGTAATATTAACACACTGACAGAGAACACAGATTAATATTAACACACTCACTGACACACTGTGTATATCATGACCCACAGTCAGATACACCCTGTGAAGTGTAAAACACCCCCACTGCCCTCAGTAATATTAACACCTGACAGAGAACACAGATTAATATTAACACACTCACTGACACACTGTGTACATCATGACCCACAGTCAGATACACCCTGTGAAGTGTAAAACATCCCCACTGTCCTCAGTAATATTAACACACTGACAGAGAACACAGATTAATATTAACACACTCACTGACACACTGTGTATATCATGACCCACAGCCAGATACACCTTGTGAAGTGTAAAACACCCCCACTGTCCTCAGTAATATTAACACCTGACAGAGAACACAGATTAATATTAACACACTCACTGACACACTGTGTATATCATGACCCACAGTCAGATACACCCTGTGAAGTGTAAAACACCCCCAAAGTCCTCAGGAATATTAACACACTGACAGAGAACACAGATTAATATTAACACACTCACTGACACACTGTGTATATCATGACCCACAGTCAGATACACCCTGTGAAGTGTAAAACACCCCCACTGTCCTCAGGAATATTAACACACTGACAGAGAACACAGATTAATATTAACACACTCACTGACACACTGTGTATATCATGACCCACAGTCAGATACACCCTGTGAAGTGTAAAACACCCCCACTGCCCTCAGTAATATTAACACCTGACAGGGAACACAGATTAATATTAACACACTCACTGACACACTGTGTATATCATGACCCACAGTCAGATACACCCTGTGAAGTGTAAAACATCCCCACTGTCCTCAGTAATATTAACACACTGACAGAGAACACAGATTAATATTAACACACTCACTGACACACTGTGTACATCATGACCCACAGTCAGATACACCCTGTGAAGTGTAAAACACCCCCACTGTCCTCAGGAATATTAACACACTGACAGAGAACACAGATTAATATTAACACACTCACTGACACACTGTGTATATCATGACCCACAGTCAGATATACCCTGTGAAGTGTAAAACATCCCCACTGTCCTCAGGAATATTAACACACTGACAGAGAACACAGATTAATATTAACACACTCACTGACACACTATGTATATCATGACCCAGAGTCAGATACACCCTGTGAAGTGTAAAACACCCCCACTGTCCTCAGGAATATTAACACACTGACAGAGAACATAGATTAATATTAACACACTCACTGACACACTGTGTATATCATGACCCACAGTCAGATACACCCTGTGAAGTGTAAAACACCCCCACTGCCCTCAGTAATATTAACACCTGACAGAGAACACAGATTAATATTAACACACTCACTGACACACTGTGTATATCATGACCCACAGTCAGATACACCTTGTGAAGTGTAAAACACCCCCACTGTCCTCAGTAATATTAACACCTGCAGAGAACACAGATTAATATTAACACACTCACTGACACACTGTGTATATCATGACCCACAGTCAGATACACCCGGTGAAGTGTAAAACATCCCCACTGTCCTCAGTAATATTAACACACTGACAGAGAACACAGATTAATATTAACACACTCACTGACACACTGTGTATATCATGACCCACAGTCAGATAAACCCTGTGAAGTGTAAAACATCCCCACTGTCCTCAGTAATATTAACACACTGACAGAGAACACAGATTAATATTAACACACTCACTGACACACTGTGTATATCATGACCCACCGTCAGATAAACCCTGTGAAGTGTAAAACACCCCCACTGTCCTCAGGAATATTAACACACTGACAGAGAACACAGATTAATATTTACACACTCACTGACACACTGTGTACATCATGACCCACAGTCAGATACACCCTGTGAAGTGTAAAACATCCCCACTGTCCTCAGTAATATTAACACACTGACAGAGAACACAGATTAATATTAACACACTCACTGACACACTGTGTATATCATGACCCACAGTCAGATACACCCTGTGAAGTGTAAAACACCCCCACAGCCCTCAGTAATATTAACACCTGACAGAGAACACAGATTAATATTAACACACTCACTGACACACTGTGTACATCATGACCCACAGTCAGATACACCCTGTGAAATGTAAAACATCCCCACTGTCCTCAGTAATATTAACACACTGACAGAGAACACAGATTAATATTAACACACTCACTGACACACTGTGTATATCATGACCCACAGCCAGATACACCTTGTGAAGTGTAAAACACCCCCACTGTCCTCAGTAATATTAACACCTGACAGAGAACACAGATTAATATTAACACACTCACTGACACACTGTGTATATCATGACCCACAGTCAGATACACCCTGTGAAGTGTAAAACACCCCCACTGTCCTCAGGAACATTAACACACTGACAGAGAACACAGATTAATATTAACACACTCACTGACACACTGTGTATATCATGACCCACAGTCAGATACACCCTGTGAAGTGTAAAACACCCCCACTGCCCTCAGTAATATTAACACCTGACAGAGAACACAGATTAATATTAACACACTCACTGACACACTGTGTATATCATGACCCACAGTCAGATACACCCTGTGAAGTGTAAAACATCCCCACTGTCCTCAGTAATATTAACACACTGACAGAGAACACAGATTAATATTAACACACTCACTGACACACTGTGTATATCATGACCCACAGTCAGATACACCCTGTGAAGTGTAAAACACCCCCACTGTCCTCAGGAATATTAACACACTGACAGAGAACACAGATTAATATTAACACACTCACTGACACACTGTGTATATCATGACCCACAGCCAGATACACCCTGTGAAGTGTAAAACACCCCCACTGTCCTCAGGAATATTAACACACTGACAGAGAACACAGATTAATATTAACACACTCACTGACACACTGTGTACATCATGACCCACAGTCAGATACACCCTGTGAAGTGTAAAACATCCCCACTGTCCTCAGGAATATTAACACACTGACAGAGAACACAGATTAATATTAACACACTCACTGACACACTGTGTATATCATGACCCACAGTCAGATACACCCTGTGAAGTGTAAAACACCCCCACTGTCCTCAGGATTATTAACACACTGACAGAGAACACAGATTAATATTAACACACTCACTGACACACTGTGTATATCATGACCCACAGTCAGATACACCCGGTGAAGTGTAAAACACCCCCACTTTCCTCAGTAATATTAACACACTGACAGAGAACACAGATTAATATTAACACACTCACTGACACACTGTGTATATCATGACCCACAGTCAGATACACCCTGTGAAGTGTAAAACACCCCCACTGCCCTCAGTAATATTAACACCTGACAGAGAACACAGATTAATATTAACACACTCACTGACACACTGTGTATATCATGACCCACAGTCAGATACACCTTGTGAAGTGTAAAACACCCCCACTGTCCTCAGTAATATTAACACCTGACAGAGAACACAGATTAATATTAACACACTCACTGACACACTGTGTATATCATGACCCACAGTCAGATACACCCGGTGAAGTGTAAAACATCCCCACTGTCCTCAGTAATATTAACACACTGACAGAGAACACAGATTAATATTAACACACTCACTGACACACTGTGTATATCATGACCCACAGTCAGATAAACCCTGTGAAGTGTAAAACATCCCCACTGTCCTCAGTAATATTAACACACTGACAGAGAACACAGATTAATATTAACACACTCACTGACACACTGTGTATATCATGACCCACCGTCAGATAAACCCTGTGAAGTGTAAAACACCCCCACTGTCCTCAGGAATATTAACACACTGACAGAGAACACAGATTTATATTTACACACTCACTGACACACTGTGTACATCATGACCCACAGTCAGATACACCCTGTGAAGTGTAAAACATCCCCACTGTCCTCAGTAATATTAACACACTGACAGAGAACACAGATTAATATTAACACACTCACTGACACACTGTGTATATCATGACCCACAGTCAGATACACCCTGTGAAGTGTAAAACACCCCCACTGCCCTCAGTAATATTAACACCTGACAGAGAACACAGATTAATATTAACACACTCACTGACACACTGTGTACATCATGACCCACAGTCAGATACACCCTGTGAAGTGTAAAACATCCCCACTGTCCTCAGTAATATTAACACACTGACAGAGAACACAGATTAATATTAACACACTCACTGACACACTGTGTATATCATGACCCACAGCCAGATACACCCTGTGAAGTGTAAAACACCCCCACTGTCCTCAGTAATATTAACACCTGACAGAGAACACAGATTAATATTAACACACTCACTGACACACTGTGTATATCATGACCCACAGTCAGATACACCCTGTGAAGTGTAAAACACCCCCACTGTCCTCAGGAATATTAACACACTGACAGAGAACACAGATTAATATTAACACACTCACTGACACACTATGTATATCATGACCCAGAGTCAGATACACCCTGTGAAGTGTAAAACACCCCCACTGTCCTCAGGAATATTAACACACTGACAGAGAACACAGATTAATATTAACACAGTCACTGACACACTGTGTATATCATGACCCACAGTCAGATACACCCTGTGAAGTGTAAAACACCCCCACTGTCCTCAGGAATATTAACACACTGACAGAGAACACAGATTAATATTAACACATTCACTGACACACTGTGTATATCATGACCCACAGTCAGATACACCCTGTGAAGTGTAAAACACCCCACTGTCCTCAGGAATATTAACACACTGACAGAGAATACAGATTAATATTAACACATTCACTGACACACTGTGTATATCATGACCCACAGTCAGATACACCCTGTGAAGTGTAAAACACCCCCACTGTCCTCAGAAATATTAACACACTGACAGAGAACACAGATTAATATTAACACACTCACTGACACACTGTGTATATCATGACCCACTGTCAGATACACCCTGTGAAGTGTAAAACACCCCCACTGTCCTCAGGAATATTAACACACTGACAGAGAACACAGATTAATATTAACACACTCACTGACACACTGTGTATATCATGACCCACAGCCAGATACACCCTGTGAAGTGTAAAACACCCCCACTGTCCTCAGGAATATTAACACACTGACAGAGAACACAGATTAATATTAACACACTCACTGACACACTGTGTACATCATGACCCACAGTCAGATACACCCTGTGAATTGTAAAACATCCCCACTGTCCTCAGGAATATTAACACACTGACAGAGAACACAGATTAATATTAACACACTCACTGACACACTGTGTATATCATGACCCACAGTCAGATACACCCGGTGAAGTGTAAAACATCCCCACTGTCCTCAGTAATATTAACACACTGACAGAGAACACAGATTAATATTAACACACTCACTGACACACTGTGTATATCATGAACCACAGTCAGATAAACCCTGTGAAGTGTAAAACATCCCCACTGTCCTCAGGGATATTAACACACTGACTGAGAACACAGATTAATATTAACACACTCACTGACACACTGTGTATATCATGACCATGAGTCAGATACACCCTGTGAAGTGTAAAACACCCCCACTGTCCTCAGGAATATTAACACACTGACAGAGAACACAGATTAATATTAACACACTCACTGACACACTGTGTACATCATGACCCACAGTCAGATACACCCTGTGAAGTGTAAAACACCCCCACTGTCCTCAGTAATATTAACACACTGACAGAGAACACAGATTAATATTAACACACTCACTGACACACTGTGTATATCATGACCCACAGCCAGATACACCTTGTGAAGTGTAAAACACCCCCACTGTCCTCAGTAATATTAACACCTGACAGAGAACACAGATTAATATTAACACACTCACTGACACACTGTGTATATCATGACCCACAGTCAGACACACCCTGTGAAGTGTAAAACACCCCCACTGTCCTCAGGAACATTAACACACTGACAGAGAACACAGATTAATATTAACACACTCACTGACACACTGTGTATATCATGACCCACAGTCAGATACACCCTGTGAAGTGTAAAACACCCCCACTGCCCTCAGTAATATTAACACCTGACAGAGAACACAGATTAATATTAACACACTCACTGACACACTGTGTATATCATGACCCACAGTCAGATACACCCTGTGAAGTGTAAAACATCCCCACTGTCCTCAGTAATATTAACACACTGACAGAGAACACAGATTAATATTAACACACTCACTGACACACTGTGTATATCATGACCCACAGTCAGATACACCCTGTGAAGTGTAAAACACCCCACTGTCCTCAGTAATATTAACACACTGACAGAGAACACAGATTAATATTAACACACTCACTGACACACTGTGTACATCATGACTCACAGTCAGATACACCCTGTGAAGTGTAAAACACCCCCACTGTCCTCAGGAATATTAACACACTGACAGAGAACACAGATTAATATTAACACACTCACTGACACACTGTGTATATCATGACCCACAGTCAGATACACCCTGTGAAGTGTAAAACACCCCCACTGCCCTCAGTAATATTAACACCTGACAGAGAACACAGATTAATATTAACACACTCACTGACACACTGTTTATATCATG
The DNA here is from genome assembly GCF_036365525.1 of Heterodontus francisci. Classification (NCBI taxonomy): domain Eukaryota; kingdom Metazoa; phylum Chordata; class Chondrichthyes; order Heterodontiformes; family Heterodontidae; genus Heterodontus; species Heterodontus francisci. The sequence continues at coordinate 167,411 of NW_027141865.1, read as the reverse complement.
ACCCACAGTCAGATACACCCTGTGAAGTGTAAAACATCCCCACTGTCCTCATAATATTAACACACTGACAGAGAACACAGATTAATATTAACACACTCACTGACACACTGTGTACATCATGACCCACAGTCAGATACACCCTGTGAAGTGTAAAACACCCCCACTGTCCTCAGGAATATTAACACACTGACAGAGAACACAGATTAATATTAACACAGTCACTGACACACTGTGTATATCATGACCCACAGTCAGATATACCCTGTGAAGTGTAAAACATCCCCACTGTCCTCAGGAATATTAACACACTGACAGAGAACACAGATTAATATTAACACACTCACTGACACACTATGTATATCATGACCCAGAGTCAGATACACCCTGTGAAGTGTAAAACACCCCCACTGTCCTCAGGAATATTAACACACTGACAGAGAACACAGATTAATATTAACACACTCACTGACAAACTGTGTATATCATGACCCACAGTCAGATACACCCTGTGAAGTGTAAAACACCCCCACTGTCCTCAGTAATATTAACACACTGACAGAGAACACAGATTAATATTAACACACTCACTGACACACTATGTATACCATGACCCAGAGTCAGATACACCCTGTGAAGTGTAAAACACCCCCACTGTCCTCAGGAATATTAACACACTGACAGAGAACACAGATTAATATTAACACTTTCACTGACACACTGTGTATATCATGACCCACAGTCAGATACACCCTGTGAAGTGTAAAACACCCCCACTGTCCTCAGGAATATTAACACACTGACAGAGAACACAGATTAATATTAACACACTCACTGACACACTGTGTATATCATGACCCACAGCCAGATACACCCTGTGAAGTGTAAAACACCCCCACTGTCCTCAGGAATATTAACACACTGACAGAGAACACAGATTAATATTAACACACTCACTGACACACTGTGTACATCATGACCCACAGTCAGATACACCCTGTGAAGTGTAAAACATCCCCACTGTCCTCAGGAATATTAACACACTGACAGAGAACACAGATTAATATTAACACACTCACTGACACACTGTGTCTATCATGACCCACAGTCAGATACACCCTGTGAAGTGTAAAACACCCCCACTGTCCTCAGGATTATTAACACACTGACAGAGAACACAGATTAATATTAACACACTCACTGACACACTGTGTATATCATGACCCACAGTCAGATACACCCGGTGAAGTGTAAAACACCCCCACTTTCCTCAGTAATATTAACACACTGACAGAGAACACAGATTAATATTAACACACTCACTGACACACTGTGTATATCATGACCCACAGTCAGATACACCCTGTGAAGTGTAAAACACCCCCACTGCCCTCAGTAATATTAACACCTGACAGAGAACACAGATTAATATTAACACACTCACTGACACACTGTGTATAGGGCGGCACAGTGGCGCAGTGGTTAGCACCGCAGCCTCACAGCTCCAGGGACCCGGGTTCTATTCCGGGTACTGCCTGTGTGGAGTTTGCAAGTTCTCCCTGTGTCTGCGTGGGTTTTCTCCGGGTGCTCCGGTTTCCTCCCACAAGCCAAAAGACTTGCAGGTTGATAGGTAAATTGGCCATTATAAATTGTCACTAGTATAGGTAGGTGGTAGGGCAATATAGGGACAGGTGGGGATGTTTGGTAGGAATATGGGATTAGTGTAGGATTAGTATAAATGGGTGGTTGATGTTCGGCACAGACTCGGTGGGCCGAAGGGCCTGTTTCAGTGCTGTATCTCTAATCTAATCTAATCTAATCATGACCCACAGTCAGATCCACCTTGTGAAGTGTAAAACACCCCCACTGTCCTCAGTAATGTTAACACCTGACAGAGAACACAGATTAATATTAACACACTCACTGACACACTGTGTATATCATGACCCACAGTCAGATACACCCGGTGAAGTGTAAAACATCCCCACTGTCCTCAGTAATATTAACACACTGACAGAGAACACAGATTAATATTAACACACTCACTGACACACTGTCTATATCATGACCCACAGTCAGATAAACCCTGTGAAGTGTAAAACATCCCCACTGTCCTCAGTAATATTAACACACTGACAGAGAACACAGATTAATATTAACACACTCACTGACACACTGTGTATATCATGACCCACCGTCAGATAAACCCTGTGAAGTGTAAAACACCCCCACTGTCCTCAGGAATATTAACACACTGACAGAGAACACAGATTTATATTTACACACTCACTGACACACTGTGTACATCATGACCCACAGTCAGATACACCCTGTGAAGTGTAAAACATCCCCACTGTCCTCAGTAATATTAACACACTGACAGAGAACACAGATTAATATTAACACACTCACTGACACACTGTGTATATCATGACCCACAGCCAGATACACCTTGTGAAGTGTAAAACACCCCCACTGTCTTCAGTAATATTAACACCTGACAGAGAACACAGATTAATATTAACACACTCACTGACACACTGTGTATATCATGACCCACAGTCAAATACACCCTGTGAAGTGTAAAACACCCCCACTGTCCTCAGGAATATTAACACACTGACAGAGAACACAGATTAATATTAACACACTCACTGACACACTATGTATATCATGACCCAGAGTCAGATACACCCTGTGAAGTGTAAAACACCCCCACTGTCCTCAGGAATATTAACACACTGACAGAGAACACAGATTAATATTAACACAGTCACTGACACACTGTGTATATCATGACCCACAGTCAGATACACCCTGTGAAGTGTAAAACACCCCCACTGTCCTCAGTAATATTAACACACTGACAGAGAACACAGATTAATATTAACACACTCACTGACACACTATGTATATCATGACCCAGAGTCAGATACACCCTGTGAAGTGTAAAACACCCCACTGTCCTCAGGAATATTAACACACTGACAGAGAATACAGATTAATATTAACACATTCACTGACACACTGTGTATATCATGACCCACAGTCAGATACACCCTGTGAAGTGTAAAACACCCCCACTGTCCTCAGAAATATTAACACACTGACAGAGAACACAGATTAATATTAACACACTCACTGACACACTGTGTATATCATGACCCACTGTCAGATACACCCTGTGAAGTGTAAAACACCCCCACTGTCCTCAGGAATATTAACACACTGACAGAGAACACAGATTAATATTAACACACCCACTGACACACTGTGTATATCATGACCCACAGCCAGATACACCCTGTGAAGTGTAAAACACCCCCACTGTCCTCAGGAATATTAACACACTGACAGAGAACACAGATTAATATTAACACACTCACTGACACACTGTGTACCTCATGACCCACAGTCAGATACACCCTGTGAAGTGTAAAACATCCCCACTGTCCTCAGGAATATTAACACACTGACAGAGAACACAGATTAATATTAACACACTCACTGACACACTGTGTATATCATGACCCACAGTCAGATACACCCGGTGAAGTGTAAAACATCCCCACTGTCCTCAGTAATATTAACACACTGACAGAGAACACAGATTAATATTAACACACTCACTGACACACTGTGTATATCATGACCCACAGTCAGATAAACCCTGTGAAGTGTAAAACATCCCCACTGTCCTCAGGAATATTAACACACTGACAGAGAACACAGATTAATATTAACACACTCACTGACACACTGTGTATATCATGACCATGAGTCAGATACACCCTGTGAAGTGTAAAACACCCCCACTGTCCTCAGGAATATTAACACACTGACAGAGAACACAGATTAATATTAACACACTCACTGACACACTGTGTACATCATGACCCACAGTCAGATACACCCTGTGAAGTGTAAAACACCCCCACTGTCCTCAGTAATATTAACACACTGACAGAGAACACAGATTAATATTAACACACTCACTGACACACTGTGTATATCATGACCCACCGTCAGATAAACCCTGTGAAGTGTAAAACACCCCCACTGTCCTCAGTAATATTAACACACTGACAGAGAACACAGATTAATATTTACACACTCACTGACACACTGTGTACATCATGACCCACAGTCAGATACACCCTGTGAAGTGTAAAACATCCCCACTGTCCTCAGTAATATTAACACACTGACAGAGAACACAGATTAATATTAACACACTCACTGACACACTGTGTACATCATGACCCACAGTCAGATACACCCTGTGAAGTGTAAAACATCCCCACTGTCCTCAGTAATATTAACACACTGACAGAGAACACAGATTAATATTAACACACTCACTGACACACTGTGTATATCATGACCCACAGTCAGATAAACCCTGTGAGGTGTAAAACACCCCCACTGTCCTCAGAAATATTAACACACTGACAGAGAACACAGATTAATATTAACACACTCACTGACACACTGTGTACATCATGACCCACAGTCAGATACACCCTGTGAAGTGTAAAACACCCCCACTGTCCTCAGGAATATTAACACACTGACAGAGAACACAGATTAATATTAACACACTCACTGACACACTGTGTATATCATGACCCACAGTCAGATAAACCCTGTGAAGTGTAAAACACCCCCACTGTCCTCAGGAATATTAACACACTGACAGAGAATACAGATTAATATTAACACATTCACTGACACACTGTGTATATCATGACCCACAGTCAGATACACCCTGTGAAGTGTAAAACAACCCCACTGTCCTCAGAAATATTAACACACTGACAGAGAACACAGATTAATATTAACACACTCACTGACACACTGTGTATATCATGACCCACAGTCAGATACACCCTGTGAAGTGTAAAACACCCCCACTGTCCTCAGGAATATTAACACACTGACAGAGAACACAGATTAATATTAACACACTCACTGACACACTGTGTATATCATGACCCACAGCCAGATACACCCTGTGAAGTGTAAAACACCCCCACTGTCCTCAGGAATATTAACACACTGACAGAGAACACAGATTAATATTAACACACTCACTGACACACTGTGTACATCATGACCCACAGTCAGATACACCCTGTGAAGTGTAAAACATCCCCACTGTCCTCAGGAATATTAACACACTGACAGAGAACACAGATTAATATTAACACACTCACTGACACACTGTGTATATCATGACCCACAGTCAGATACACCCGGTGAAGTGTAAAACATCCCCACTGTCCTCAGTAATATTAACACACTGACAGAGAACACAGATTAATATTAACACACTCACTGACACACTGTGTATATCATGACCCACAGTCAGATAAACCCTGTGAAGTGTAAAACATCCCCACTGTCCTCAGGAATATTAACACACTGACAGAGAACACAGATTAATATTAACACACTCACAGACACACTGTGTATATCATGACCATGAGTCAGATACACCCTGTGAAGTGTAAAACACCCCCACTGTCCTCAGGAATATTGACACACTGACAGAGAACACAGATTAATATTAGCACACTCACTGACACACTGTGTACATCATGACCCACAGTCAGATACACCCTGTGAAGTGTAAAACACCCACACTGTCCTCAGTAATATTAACACACTGACAGAGAACACAGATTAATATTAACACACTCACTGACACACTGTGTACATCATGACCCACAGTCAGATACACCCTGTGAAGTGTAAAACACCCCCACTGTCCTCAGGAATATTAACACACTGACAGAGAACACAGATTAATATTAACACACTCACTGACACACTGTGTATATCATGACCCACAGTCAGATAAACCCTGTGAAGTGTAAAACACCCCCACTGTCCTCAGGAATATTAACACACTGACAGAGAATACAGATTAATATTAACACATTCACTGACACACTGTGTATATCATGACCCACAGTCAGATACACCCTGTGAAGTGAAAAACACCCCCACTGTCCTCAGAAATATTAACACACTGAAAGAGAACACAGATTAATATTAACACACTCACTGACACACTGTGTATATCATGACCCACAGTCAGATACACCCTGTGAAGTGTAAAACACCCCCACTGTCCTCAGGAATATTAACACACTGACAGAGAACACAGATTAATATTAACACACTCACTGACACACTGTGTATATCATGACCCACAGCCAGATACACCCTGTGAAGTGTAAAACACCCCCACTGTCCTCAGGAATATTAACACACTGACAGAGAACACAGATTAATATTAACACACTCACTGACACACTGTGTACATCATGACCCACAGTCAGATACACCCTGTGAAGTGTAAAACATCCCCACTGTCCTCAGGAATATTAACACACTGACAGAGAACACAGATTAATATTAACACACTCACTGACACACTGTGTATATCATGACCCACAGTCAGATACACCCGGTGAAGTGTAAAACATCCCCACTGTCCTCAGTAATATTAACACACTGACAGAGAACACAGATTAATATTAACACACTCACTGACACACTGTGTATATCATGACCCACAGTCAGATAAACCCTGTGAAGTGTAAAACATCCCCACTGTCCTCAGGAATATTAACACACTGACAGAGAACACAGATTAATATTAACACACTCACTGACACACTGTGTATATCATGACCCACAGTCAGATACACCCTGTGAAGTGTAAAACACCCCCACTGTCGTCAGGATTATTAACACACTGACAGAGAACACAGATTAATATTAACACACTCACTGACACACTGTGTATATCATGACATAGAGTCAGATACACCCTGTGAAGTGTAAAACACCCCCACTGTCCTCAGGAATATTAACACACTGACAGAGAACACAGATTAATATTAACACACTCACTGACACACTGTGTATATCATGACCCACAGTCAGATACACTCTGTGAAGTGTAAAACACCCCCACTGTCCTCAGGAATATTAACACACTGACAGAGAACACAGATTAATATTAACACACTCACTGACACACTGTGTACATCATGACCCACAGTCAGATACACCCTGTGAAGTGTAAAACATCCCCACTGTCCTCAGGAATATTAACACACTGACAGAGAACACATATTAATATTAACACACTCACTGACACACTGTGTATATCATGACCCACAGTCAGATACACCCGGTGAAGTGTAAAACATCCCCACTGTCCTCAGTAATATTAACACACTGACAGAGAACACAGATTAATATTAACACACTCACTGACACACTGTGTATATCATGACCCACAGTCAGATAAACTCTGTGAAGTGTAAAACATCCCCACTGTCCTCAGGAATATTAACACACTGACAGAGAACACAGATTAATATTAACACACTCACTGACACACTGTGTATATCATAACCATGAGTCAGATACACACTGTGAAGTGTAAAACACCCCCACTGTCCTCAGGAATATTAACACACTGACAGAGAACACAGATTAATATTAACACACTCACTGACACACTGTGTACATCATGACCCACAGTCAGATACACCCTGTGAAGTGTAAAACACCCCCACTGTCCTCAGGAATATTAACACACTGACAGAGAACACAGATTAATATTAACACACTCACTGACACACTGTGTACCTCATGACCCACAGTCAGATACACCCTGTGAAGTGTAAAACATCCCCACTGTCCTCAGGAATATTAACACACTGACAGAGAACACAGATTAATATTAACACACTCACTGACACACTGTGTATATCATGACCCACAGTCAGATACACCCGGTGAAGTGTAAAACATCCCCACTGTCCTCAGTAATATTAACACACTGACAGAGAACACAGATTAATATTAACACACTCACTGACACACTGTGTATATCATGACCCACAGTCAGATAAACCCTGTGAAGTGTAAAACATCCCCACTGTCCTCAGGAATATTAACACACTGACAGAGAACACAGATTAATATTAACACACTCACTGACACACTGTGTATATCATGACCATGAGTCAGATACACCCTGTGAAGTCTAAAACACCCCCACTGTCCTCAGGAATATTAACACACTGACAGAGAACACAGATTAATATTAACACACTCACTGACACACTGTGTACATCATGACCCACAGTCAGATACACCCTGTGAAGTGTAAAACACCCCCACTGTCCTCAGTAATATTAACACACTGACAGAGAACACAGATTAATATTAACACACTCACTGACACACTGTGTATATCATGACCCACCGTCAGATAAACCCTGTGAAGTGTAAAACACCCCCACTGTCCTCAGTAATATTAACACACTGACAGAGAACACAGATTAATATTTACACACTCACTGACACACTGTGTACATCATGACCCACAGTCAGATACACCCTGTGAAGTGTAAAACATCCCCACTGTCCTCAGTAATATTAACACACTGACAGAGAACACAGATTAATATTAACACACTCACTGACACACTGTGTACATCATGACCCACAGTCAGATACACCCTGTGAAGTGTAAAACATCCCCACTGTCCTCAGTAATATTAACACACTGACAGAGAACACAGATTAATATTAACACACTCACTGACACACTGTGTATATCATGACCCACAGTCAGATAAACCCTGTGAGGTGTAAAACACCCCCACTGTCCTCAGAAATATTAACACACTGACAGAGAACACAGATTAATATTAACACACTCACTGACACACTGTGTACATCATGACCCACAGTCAGATACACCCTGTGAAGTGTAAAACACCCCCACTGTCCTCAGGAATATTAACACACTGACAGAGAACACAGATTAATATTAACACACTCACTGACACACTGTGTATATCATGACCCACAGTCAGATAAACCCTGTGAAGTGTAAAACACCCCCACTGTCCTCAGGAATATTAACACACTGACAGAGAACACAGATTAATATTAACACACTCACTGACACACTGTGTACATCATGACCCACAGTCAGATACACCCTGTGAAGTGTAAAACATCCCCACTGTCCTCAGGAATATTAACACACTGACAGAGAACACAGATTAATATTAACACACTCACTGACACACTGTGTATATCATGACCCACAGTCAGATACACCCGGTGAAGTGTAAAACATCCCCACTGTCCTCAGTAATATTAACACACTGACAGAGAACACAGATTAATATTAACACACTCACTGACACACTGTGTATATCATGACCCACAGTCAGATAAACCCTGTGAAGTGTAAAACATCCCCACTGTCCTCAGGAATATTAACACACTGACAGAGAACACAGATTAATATTAACACACTCACTGACACACTGTGTATATCATGACCCACAGTCAGATACACCCTGTGAAGTGTAAAACACCCCCACTGTCCTCAGGATTATTAACACACTGACAGAGAACACAGATTAATATTAACACACTCACTGACACACTGTGTATATCATGACATAGAGTCAGATACACCCTGTGAAGTGTAAAACACCCCCACTGTCCTCAGGAATATTAACACACTGACAGAGAACACAGATTAATATTAACACACTCACTGACACACTGTGTATATCATGACCCACAGTCAGATACACTCTGTGAAGTGTAAAACACCCCCACTGTCCTCAGGAATATTAACACACTGACAGAGAACACAGATTAATATTAACACACTCACTGACACACTGTGTACATCATGACCCACAGTCAGATACACCCTGTGAAGTGTAAAACATCCCCACTGTCCTCAGGAATATTAACACACTGACAGAGAACACATATTAATATTAACACACTCACTGACACACTGTGTATATCATGACCCACAGTCAGATACACCCGGTGAAGTGTAAAACATCCCCACTGTCCTCAGTAATATTAACACACTGACAGAGAACACAGATTAATATTAACACACTCACTGACACACTGTGTATATCATGACCCACAGTCAGATAAACTCTGTGAAGTGTAAAACATCCCCACTGTCCTCAGGAATATTAACACACTGACAGAGAACACAGATTAATATTAACACACTCACTGACACACTGTGTATATCATAACCATGAGTCAGATACACCCTGTGAAGTGTAAAACACCCCCACTGTCCTCAGGAATATTAACACACTGACAGAGAACACAGATTAATATTAACACACTCACTGACACACTGTGTACATCATGACCCACAGTCAGATACACCCTGTGAAGTGTAAAACACCCCCACTGTCCTCAGTAATATTAACACACTGACAGAGAACACAGATTAATATTAACACACTCACTGACACACTGTGTATATCATGACCCACCGTCAGATAAACCCTGTGAAGTGTAAAACACCCCCACTGTCCTCAGTAATATTAACACACTGACAGAGAAGACAGATTAATATTAACACACTCACTGACACACTGTGTATATCATGACCCACAGTCAGATACACCCTGTGAAGTGTAAAACACCCCCACTGTCCTCAGTAATATTAACACACTGACAGAGAACACAGATTAATATTAACACACTCACTGACACACTGTGTATATCATGACCCACAGTCAGATACACCCTGTGAAGTGTAAAACACCCCCACTGTCCTCAGGAATATTAACACACTGACAGAGAACACAGATTAATATTTACACACTCACTGACACACTGTGTACATCATGACCCACAGTCAGATACACCCTGTGAAGTGTAAAACATCCCCACTGTCCTCAGTAATATTAACACACTGACAGAGAACACAGATTAATATTAACACACTCACTGACACACTGTGTACATCATGACCCACAGTCAGATACACACTGTGAAGTGTAAAACATCCCCACTGTCCTCAGTAATATTAACACACTGACAGAGAACACAGATTAATATTAACACACTCACTGACACACTGTGTATATCATGACCCACAGTCAGATAAACCCTCTGAAGTGTAAAACACCCCCACTGTCCTCAGAAATATTAACACACTGACAGAGAACACAGATTAATATCAACACACTCACTGACACACTGTGTACATCATGACCCACAGTCAGATACACCCTGTGAAGTGTAAAACACCCCCACTGTCCTCAGGAATATTAACACACTGACAGAGAACACAGATTAATATTAACACACTCACTGACACACTGTGTATATCATGACCCACAGTCAGATAAACCCTGTGAAGTGTAAAACACCCCCACTGTCCTCAGGAATATTAACACACTGACAGAGAACACAGATTAATATTAACACACTCACTGACACACTGTGTATATGATGACCCACAGTCAGATACACCCTGTGAAGTGTAAAACACCCCCACTGTCCTCAGGATTATTAACACACTGACAGAGAACACAGATTAATATTAACACACTCACTGACACACTGTGTATATCATGACCCACAGTCAGATAAACCCTGTGAAGTGTAAAACACCCCCACTGTCCTCAGTAATATTAACACACTGACAGAGAACACAGATTAATATTAACACACTCACTGACACACTGTGTATATCATGACCCACAGTCAGATACACCCTGTGAAGTGTAAAACACCCCCACTGTCCTCAGGAATATTAACACACTGACAGAGAACACAGATGAATATTAACACACTCACTGACACACTGTGTATATCATGACCCACAGTCAGATACACCCTGTGAAGTGTAAAACACCCCCACTGTCCTCAGGAATATTAACACACTGACAGAGAACACAGATTAATATTAACACACTCACTGACACACTGTGTACATCATGACCCACAGTCAGATACACCCTGTGAAGTGTTAAACACCCCCACTGTCCTCAGTAATATTAACACACTGACAGAGAACACAGATTAATATTAACACACTCACTGACACACTGTGTACATCATGACCCACAGTCAGATACACCCTGTGAAGTGTAAAACACCCCCACTGTCCTCAGGATTATTAACACACTGACAGAGAACACAGATTAATATTAACACACTCACTGACACACTGTGTATATCATGACCCACAGTCAGATACACCCTGTGAAGTGTAAAACACCCCCACTGTCCTCAGGATTATTAACACACTGACAGAGAACACAGATTAATATTAACACACTCACTGACACACTGTGTATATCATGACCCACAGTCAGATACACCCTGTGAAGTGTAAAACATCCCCACTGTCCTCAGGAGTATTAACACACTGACAGAGAACACAGATTAATATTAACATACTCACTGACTCACTGTGTATATCATGACCCACAGTCAGATACACCCCGTGAAGTGTAAAACACCCCCACTGTCCTCAGCAATATTAACACACTGACAGAGAACACAGATTAATATTAACACACTCACTGACACACTGTGTATATCATGACCCACAGTAAGATACACCCTGTGAAGTGTAAAACACCCCCACTGTCCTCAGTAATATTAACACACTGACAGAGAACACAGATTAATATTAACACACTCACTGACACACTGTGTATATCATGACCCACAGTCAGATAGACCCTGTGAAGTGTAAAACACCCCCACTGTCCTCAGGAATATTAACACACTGACAGAGAACACAGATTAATATTAACACACTCACTGAAACACTGTGTATATCATGACCCACAGTCAGATACACCCTGTGAAGTGTAAAACACCCCCACTGTCCTCAGGAATATTAACACACTGACAGAGAACACAGATTAATATTAACACACTCACTGACACACTGTGTATATCATGACTCACAGTCAGATAGACCCTGTGAAGTGTAAAACATCCCCACTGTCCTCAGGAATATTAACACACTGACAGAGAACACAGATTAATATTAACACACTCACTGACACACTGTGTATATCATGACCCACAGTCAGATAGACCCTGTGAAGTGTAAAGCACCCCCACTGTCCTCAGGAATATTAACACACTGACAGAGAACACAGATTAATATTAACACACTCACTGAAACACTGTGTACATCATGACCCACAGTCAGATACACCCTGTGAAGTGTAAAACACCCCCACTGTCCTCAGTAATATTAACACACTGACAGAGAACACAGATTAATATTAACACACTCACTGACACACTGTGTACAACGTGACCCACAGTCAGATACACCCTGTGAAGTGTAAAACACCCCCACTGTCCTCAGTAATATTAACACACTGACAGAGAACACAGATTAATATTAACACACTCACTGACACACTGTGTACATCATGACCCACAGTCAGATACACCCTGTGAAGTGTAAAACACCCCCACTGTCCTCAGCAATATTAACACACTGACAGAGAACACAGATTAATATTAACACACTCACTGACACACTGTGTATATCATGACCCACAGTAAGATACACCCTGTGAAGTGTAAAACACCCCCACTGTCCTCAGTAATATTAACACACTGACAGAGAACACAGATTAATATTAACACACTCACTGACACACTGTGTATATCATGACTCACAGTCAGATAGACCCTGTGAAGTGTAAAACATCCCCACTGTCCTCAGGAATATTAACACACTGACAGAGAACACAGATTAATATTAACACACTCACTGACACACTGTGTATATCATGACCCACAGTCAGATACACCCTGTGAAGTGTAAAACACCCCCACTGTCCTCAGGAATATTAACACACTGACAGAGAACACAGATTAGTATTTACACACTCACTGACACACTGTGTATATCATCACCCACAGTCAGATACACCCTGTGAAGTGTAAAACACCCCCACTGTCCTCAGGAATATTAACACACTGACAGAGAACACAGATTTATATTAACACACTCACTGACACACTGTGTATATCATGACCCACAGTCAGATACACCCTGTGAAGTGTAAAACACCCCCACTGTCCTCAGTAATATTAACACACTGACAGAGAACACAGATTAATATTAACACACTCACTGACACACTGTGTATATCATGACTCACAGTCAGATACACCCTGTGAAGTGTAAAACACCCCCACTGTCCTCAGGAATATTAACACACTGACAGAGAACACAGATTAATATTAACACACTCACTGACACACTGTGTATATCATGACCCACAGTCAGATACACCCGGTGAAGTGTAAAACACCCCCACTGTCCTCAGGAATATTAACACACTGACAGAGAACACAGATTAATATTAACACACTCACTGACACACTGTGTATATCATGACCCACAGTCAGATACACCCGGTGAAGTGTAAAACACCCCCACTGTCCTCAGGAATATTAACACACTGACAGAGAACACAGATTAATATTAACACACTCACTGACACACTTTGTATATCATGACCCACAGTCAGATACACCCTGTGAAGTGTAAAACACCCCCACTGTCCTCAGGAATATTAACACACTGACAGGGAACACAGATTAATATTAACTCACTCACTGACACACTGTGTATATCATGACCCACAGTCAGATACACCCTGTGAAGTGTAAAACACCCCCACTGTCCTCAGGAATATTAACACACTGACAGAGAACACAGATTAATATTAACACACTCACTGACACACTGTGTACATCATGACCCACAGTCAGATACACCCTGTGAAGTGTAAAACACCCCCACTGTCCTCAGTAATATTAACACACTGACAGAGAACACAGATTAATATTAACACACTCACTGACACACTGTGTACATAATGACCCACAGTCAGATACACCCTGTGAAGTGTAAAACACCCCCACTGTCCTCAGGAATATTAACACACTGACAGAGAACACAGATTAATATTAACACACTCACTGACACACTGTGTATATCATGACCCACAGTCAGATACACCCTGTGAAGTGTAAAACACCCCCACTGTCCTCAGTAATATTAACACACTGACAGAGAACACAGATTAATATTAACACACTCACTGACACACTGTGTATATCATGACCCACAGTCAGATAAACCCTGTGAAGTGTAAAACACCCCCACTGTCCTCAGGAATATTAACACACTGACAGGGAACACAGATTAATATTAACACACTCACTGACACACTGTGTACATCATGACCCACAGTCAGATACACCCTGTGAAGTGTAAAACACCCCCACTGTCCTCAGGAATATTAACACACTGACAGAGAACACAGATTAATATTAACACACTCACTGACACACTGTGTACATCATGACCCACAGTCAGATACACCCGGTGAAGTGTAAAACACCCCCACTGTCCTCAGTAATATTAACACACTGACAGAGAACACAGATTAATATTAACACACTCACTGACACACTGTGTATATCATGACCCACAGTCAGATACACCCTGTGAAGTGTAAAACACCCCCACTGTCCTCAGGAATATTAACACACTGACAGAGAACACAGATTAATATTAACACTCTCACTGACACACTGTGTATATCATGACCCACTGTCAGATACACCCGGTGAAGTGTAAAACACCCCCACGGTCCTCAGTAATATTAACACACTGACAGAGAACACAGATTAATATTAACACACTCACTGACACACTGTGTATATCATGACCCACAGTCAGATACACCCTGTGAAGTGTAAAACACCCCCACTGTCCTCAGGAATATTAACACACTGACAGAGAACACAGATTAATATTAACACACTCACTGACACACTGTGTACATCATGACCCACAGTCAGATACACCCTGTGAAGTGTAAAACACCCCCACTGTCCTCAGGAATATTAACACCTCACAGAGAACACAGATTAATATTAACACACTCACTGACACACTGTGTACATCATGACCCACAGTCAGATACACCCTGTGAAGTGTAAAACACCCCCACTGTCCTCAGGAATATTAACACACTGACAGAGAACACAGATTAATATTAACACACTCACTGACACACTGTGTACATCATGACCCACAGTCAGATACACCCTGTGAAGTGTAAAACACCCCCACTGTCCTCAGTAATATTAACACACTGACAGAGAACACAGATTAATATTAACACTCTCACTGACACACTGTGTATATCATGACCCACAGTCAGATACACCCGGTGAAGTGTAAAACACCCCCACTGTCCTCAGTAATATTAACACACTGGCAGAGAACACAGATTAATATTAACACACTCACTGACACACTGTGTATATCATGACCCACAGTCAGATACACCCTGTGAAGTGTAAAACACCCCCACTGTCCTCAGGAATATTAACACACTGACAGAGAACACAGATTAATATTAACACACTCACTGACACACTGTGTACATCATGACCCACAGTCAGATACACCCTGTGAAGTGTAAAACACCCCCACTGTCCTCAGTAATATTAACACACTGACAGAGAACACAGATTAATATTAACACTCTCACTGACACACTGTGTATATCATGACCCACAGTCAGATACACCCGGTGAAGTGTAAAACACCCCCACTGTCCTCAGGAATATTAACACACTGACACGGAACACAGATTAATATTAACACACTCACTGACACACTGTGTACATCATGACCCACAGTCAGATACACCCTGTGAAGTGTAAAACATCCCCACTGTCCTCAGTAATATTAACACACTGACAGAGAACACAGATTAATATTAACACACTCACTGACACACTGTGTACATCATGACCCACAGTCAGATACACCCGGTGAAGTGTAAAACACACCCACTGTCCTCAGTAATATTAACACACTGACAGAGAACACAGATTAATATTAACACACTCACTGACACACTGTGTACATCATGACCCACAGTCAGATACACCCTGTGAAGTGTAAAACATCCCCACTGTCCTCAGGACTATTAACACACTGACAGAGAACACAGATTAATATTAACACACTCACTGACACACTGTGTATATCATGACCCACAGTCAGATACACCCTGTGAAGTGTAAAACACCCCCACTGTCCTCAGTAATATTAACACACTGACAGAGTACACAGATTAATATTAACACACTCACTGACACACTGTGTACATCATGATCCACAGTCAGATACACCCGGTGAAGTGTAAAACACCCCCACTGTCCTCAGTAATATTAACACACTGACAGAGAACACAGATTAATATTAACACACTCACTGACACACTGTGTATATCATGACCCACAGTCAGATACACCCTGTGAAGTGTAAAACACCCCCACTGTCCTCAGTAATATTAACACACTGACAGTGAACACAGATTAATATTAACACACTCACTGACACACTGTGTATATCATGACCCACAGTCAGATACACCCTGTGAAGTGTAAAACACCCCCACTGTCCTCAGTAATATTAACACACTGACAGAGTACACAGATTAATATGAACACACTCACTGACACACTGTGTACATCATGATCCACAGTCAGATACACCCGGTGAAGTGTAAAACACCCCCACTGTCCTCAGTAATATTAACACACTGACAGAGAACACAGATTAATATTAACACACTCACTGACACACTGTGTATATCATGACCCACAGTCAGATACACCCTGTGAAGTGTAAAACACCCCCACTGTCCTCAGTAATATTAACACACTGACAGTGAACACAGATTAATATTAACACACTCACTGACACACTGTGTATATCATGACCCACAGTCAGATACACCCTGTGAAGTTTAAAACACCCCCACCGTCCTCAGTAATATTAACACACTGACAGAGAACACAGATTAATATTAACACACTCACTGACACACTGTGTATATCATGACTCACAGTCAGATACACCCTGTGAAGTGTAAAACACCCCCACTGTCCTCAGTAATATTAACACACTGACAGAGAACACAGATTAATATTAACACAGTCACTGACACACTGTGTACATCATGACCCACAGTCAGATACACCCTGTGAAGTGTAAAACACCCCCACTGTCCTCAGTAATATTAACACACTGACAGAGAACACAGATTAATATTAACACACTCACTGACACACTGTGTACATCATGACCCACAGTCAGATACACCCTGTGAAGTGTAAAACACCCCCACTGTCCTCAGGAATATTAACACACTGACAGAGAACACAGATTAATATTAACACACTCACTGACACACTGTGTATATCATGACCCACAGTCAGATACACCCGGTGAAGTGTAAAACACCCCCACTGTCCTCAGTAATATTAACACACTGACAGAGAACACAGATTAATATTAACACACTCACTGACACACTGTGTATATCATGCCTCACAGTCAGATACACCCTGTGAAGTGTAAAACACCCCCACTGTCCTCAGTAATATTAACACACTGACAGAGAACACAGATTAATATTAACACACTCACTGACACACTGTGTACATCATGACCCACAGTCAGATACACCCTGTGAAGTGTAAAACACCCCACTCTCCTCAGGAATATTAACACACTGACAGAGAACACAGATTAATATTAACACACTCACTGACACACTGTGTATAACATGACCCACAGTCAGATACACCCTGAGAAGTGTAAAACACCCCCACTGTCCTCAGTAATATTAACACACTGACAGAGAACACAGATTAATATTAACACACTCACTGACACACTGTGTACATCATGACCCACAGCCAGATACACCCTGTGAAGTGTAAAACACTCCCACTGTCCTCAGTAATATTAACACACTGACAGAGAACACAGATTAATATTAACACACTCACTGACACACTGTGTACATCATGACCCACAGTCAGATACACCCTGTGAAGTGTAAAACACCCCCACTGTCCTCAGTAATATTAACACACTGACAGAGAACACAGATTAATATTAACACTCTCACTGACACACTGTGTATATCATGACCCACAGTCAGATACACCCGGTGAAGTGTAAAACACCCCCACTGTCCTCAGGAATATTAACACACTGACAGGGAACACAGATTAATATTAACACACTCACTGACACACTGTGTACATCATGACCCACAGTCAGATACACCCTGTGAAGTGTAAAACACCCCCACTGTCCTCAGTAATATTAACACACTGACAGAGAACACAGATTAATATTAACACACTCACTGACACACTGTGTACATCATGACCCACAGTCAGATACACCCGGTGAAGTGTAAAACACCCCCACTGTCCTCAGTAATATTAACACACTGACAGAGAACACAGATTAATATTAACACACTCACTGACACACTGTGTATATCATGACCCACAGTCAGATACACCCTGTGAAGTGTAAAACACCCCCACTGTCCTCAGGAATATTAACACACTGACAGAGAACACAGATTAATGTTAACACACTCACTGACACACTGTGTATATCATGCCTCACAGTCAGATACACCCTGTGAAGTGTAAAACACCCCCACTGTCCTCAGTAATATTAACACACTGACAGAGAACACAGATTAATATTAACACACTCACTGACACACTGTGTACATCATGACCCACAGTCAGATACACCCTGTGAAGTGTAAAACACCCCACTGTCCTCAGGAATATTAACACACTGACAGAGAACACAGATTAATATTAACACACTCACTGACACACTGTGTATATCATGACCCACAGTCAGATACACCCTGTGAAGTGTAAAACACCCCCACTGTCCGCAGTAATATTAACACACTGACAGAGAACACAGATTAATATTAACACACTCACTGACACACTGTGAACATCATGACCCACAGTCAGATACACCCTGTGAAGTGTAAAACACCCCCACTGTCCTCAGGAATATTAACACACTGACAGAGAACACAGATTAATATTAACACACTCACTGACACAATGTGTATATCATGACCCACAGTCAGATAAACTCTGTGAAGTGTAAAACACCCCCACTGTCCTCAGTAATATTAACACACTGACAGAGAACACAGATTAATATTAACACACTCACTGACACACTGTGTATATCATGACCCACAGTCAGATACACCCTGTGAAGTGTAAAACACCCCACTGTCCTCAGGAATATTAACACACTGACAGAGAACACAGATTAATATTAACACACTCACTGACACACTGTGTATATCATGACCCACAGTCAGATACACCCGGTGAAGTGTAAAACACCCCCACTGTCCTCAGGAATATTAACACACTGACAGAGAACACAGATTAATATTAACACACTCACTGACACACTGTGTACATCTTGACCCACAGTCAGATACACCCGGTGAAGTGTAAAACACCCCCACTGTCCTCAGTAATATTAACACACTGACAGAGAACACAGATTAATATTAACACACTCACTGACACACTGTGTACATCATGACCCACAGTCAGATACACCCGGTGAAGTGTAAAACACCCCCACTGTCCTCAGGAATATTAACACACTGACAGAGAACACAGATTAATATTAACACACTCACTGACACACCATGTATATCATGACCCACAGTCAGATACACCCTGTGAAGTGTAAAACACCCCCACTGTCCTCAGGAATATTAACACACTGACAGAGAACACAGATTAATATTAACACACTCACTGACACACTGTGTACATCATGACCCACAGTCAGATACACCCTGTGAAGTGTAAAACACCCCCACTGTCCTCAGTAATATTAACACACTGACAGAGAACACAGATTAATATTAACACACTCACTGACACACTGTGTATATCATGCCTCACAGTCAGATACACCCTGTGAAGTGTAAAACACCCCCACTGTCCTCAGTAATATTAACACACTGACAGAGAACACAGATTAATATTAACACACTCACTGACACACTGTGTACATCATGACCCACAGTCAGATACACCCTGTGAAGTGTAAAACACCCCACTGCCCTCAGGAATATTAACACACTGACAGAGAACACAGATTAATATTAACACACTCACTGACACACTGTGTATAACATGACCCACAGTCAGATACACCCTGTGAAGTGTAAAACACCCCCACTGTCCTCAGTAATATTAACACACCGACAGAGAACACAGATTAATATTAACACACTCACTGACACACTGTGTACATCATGACCCACAGCCAGATACACCCTGTGAAGTGTAAAAGACCCCCACTGTCCTCAGTAATATTAACACACTGACAGAGAAGACAGATTAATATTAACACACTCACTGACACACTGTGTACATCATGACCCACAGTCAGATACACCCTGTGAAGTGTAAAACACCCCCACTGTCCTCAGTAATATTAACACACTGACAGAGAACACAGATTAATATTAACACTCTCACTGACACACTGTGTATATCATGACCCACAGTCAGATACACCCGGTGAAGTGTAAAACACCCCCACTGTCCTCAGGAATATTAACACACTGACAGGGAACACAGATTAATATTAACACACTCACTGACACACTGTGTACATCATGACCCACAGTCAGATACACCCTGTGAAGTGTAAAACACCCCCACTGTCCTCAGTAATATTAACACACTGACAGAGAACACAGATTAATATTAACACACTCACTGACACACTGTGTACATCATGACCCACAGTCAGATACACCCGGTGAAGTGTAAAACACCCCCACTGTCCTCAGTAATATTAACACACTGACAGAGAACACAGATTAATATTAACACACTCACTGACACACTGTGTATATCATGACCCACAGTCAGATACACCCTGTGAAGTGTAAAACACCCCCACTGTCCTCAGGAATATTAACACACTGACAGAGAACACAGATTAATGTTAACACACTCACTGACACACTGTGTATATCATGCCTCACAGTCAGATACACCCTGTGAAGTGTAAAACACCCCCACTGTCCTCAGTAATATTAACACACTGACAGAGAACACAGATTAATATTAACACACTCACTGACACACTGTGTACATCATGACCCACAGTCAGATACACCCTGTGAAGTGTAAAACACCCCACTGTCCTCAGGAATATTAACACACTGACAGAGAACACAGATTAATATTAACACACTCACTGACACACTGTGTATATCATGACCCACAGTCAGATACACCCTGTGAAGTGTAAAACACCCCCACTGTCCTCAGTAATATTAACACAATGACAGAGAACACAGATTAATATTAACACACTCACTGACACACTGTGTACATCATGACCCACAGTCAGATACACCCTGTGAAGTGTAAAACACCCCCACTGTCCTCAGGAATATTAACACACTGACAGAGAACAAAGATTAATATTAACACACTCACTGACACACTGTGTACATCATGACCCACAGTCAGATACACCCTGTGAAGTGTAAAACACCCCCACTGTCCTCAGTAATATTAACACACTGACAGAGAACACAGATTAATATTAACACTCTCACTGACACACTGTGTACATCATGACCCACCGTCAGATAAAGCCTGTGAAGTGTAAAACACCCCCACTGTCCTCAGTAATATTAACACACTGACAGAGAACACAGATTAATATTAACACACTCACTGACACACTGTGTATATCATGACCCACAGTCAGATACACCCTGTGAAGTGTAAAACACCCCCACTGTCCTCAGGAATATTAACACACTGACAGAGAACACAGATTAATATTAACACACTCACTGACACACTGTGTATATCATGACCCACAGTCAGATAAACTCTGTGAAGTGTAAAACACCCCCACTGTCCTCAGTAATATTAACACACTGACAGAGAACACAGATTAATATTAACACACTCACTGACACACTGTGTATATCATGACCCACAGTCAGATACACCCTGTGAAGTGTAAAACACCCCCACTGTCCTCAGGAATATAAACACACTGACAGAGAACACAGATTAATATTAACACACTCACTGACACACTGTGTATATCATGACCCACAGTCAGATACACCCGGTGAAGTGTAAAACACCCCCACTGTCCTCAGGAATATGAACACACTGACAGAGAACACAGATTAATATTAACACACTCACTGACACACTGTTTACATCATGACCCACAGTCAGATACACCCGGTGAAGTGTAAAACACCCCCACTGTCCTCAGTAATATTAACACACTGACAGAGAACACAGATTAATATTAACACACTCACTGACACACTGTGTACATCATGACCCACAGTCAGATACACCCGGTGAAGTGTAAAACACCCCCACTGTCCTCAGGAATATTAACACACTGACAGAGAACACAGATTAATATTAACACACTCACTGACACACTATGTATATCATGACCCACAGTCAGATACACCCTGTGAAGTGTAAAACACCCCCACTGTCCTCAGGAATATTAACACACTGACAGAGAACACAGATTAATATTAACACACTCACTGACACACTGTGTACATCATGACCCACAGTCAGATACACCCTGTGAAGTGTAAAACACCCCCACTGTCCTCAGTAATATTAACACACTGACAGAGAACACAGATTAATATTAACACACTCACTGACACACTGTGTATATCATGACTCACAGTCAGATACACCCTGTGAAGTGTAAAACACCCCCACTGTCCTCAGGAATATTAACACACTGACAGGGAACACAGATTAATATTAACACACACAGTGACACACTGTGTCCATCATGACCCACAGTCAGATACACCCTAAGAAGTGTAAAACACCCCCACTGTCCTCAGTAATATTAACACACTGACAGAGAACACAGATTAATATTAACACACTCACTGACACACTGTGTACATCATGACCCACAGTCAGATACACCCGGTGAAGTGTAAAACACCCCCGCTGTCCTCAGTAATATTAACACACTGACAGAGAACACAGATTAATATTAACACACTCACTGACACACTGTGTATATCATGACCCACAGTCAGATACACCCTGTGAAGTGTAAAACACCCCCACTGTCCTCAGGAATATTAACACACTGACAGAGAACACAGATTAATATTAACACACTCACTGACACACTGTGTACATCATGACCCACAGTCAGATACACCCTGTGAAGTGTAAAACACCCCCACTGTCCTCAGGAATATTAACACACTGACAGAGAACAAAGATTAATATTAACACACTCACTGACACACTGTGTACATCATGACCCACAGTCAGATACACCCTGTGAAGTGTAAAACACCCCCACTGTCCTCAGTAATATTAACACACTGACAGAGAACACAGATTAATATTAACACACTCACTGACACACTGTGTATATCATGACCCACAGTCAGATACACCCTGTGAAGTGTAAAACACCCCCACTGTCCTCAGGAATATTAACACACTGACAGAGAACACAGATTAATATTAACACACTCACTGACACACTGTGTATATCATGACCCACAGTCAGATACACGCGGTGAAGTGTAAAACACCCCCACTGTCCTCAGGAATATTAACACACTGACAGAGAACACAGATTAATATTAACACACTCACTGACACACTGTGTACATCATGACCCACAGTCAGATACACCCGGTGAAGTGTAAAACACCCCCACTGTCCTCAGTAATATTAACACACTGACAGAGAACACAGATTAATATTAACACACTCACTGACACACTGTGTACATCATGACCCACAGTCAGATACACCCGGTGAAGTGTAAAACACCCCCACTGTCCTCAGGAATATTAACACACTGACAGAGAACACAGATTAATATTAACACTCTCACTGACACACTATGTATATCATGACCCACAGTCAGATACACCCTGTGAAGTGTAAAACACCCCCACTGTCCTCAGGAATATTAACACACTGACAGAGAACACAGATTAATATTAACACACTCACTGACACACTGTGTACATCATGACCCACAGTCAGATACACCCTGTGAAGTGTAAAACACCCCCACTGTCCTCAGTAATATTAACACACTGACAGAGAACACAGATTAATATTAACACACTCACTGACACACTGTGTATATCATGACTCACAGTCAGATACACCCTGTGAAGTGTAAAACACCCCCACTGTCCTCAGGAATATTAACACACTGACAGGGAACACAGATTAATATTAACACACACAGTGACACACTGTGTACATCATGACCCACAGTCAGATACACCCTAAGAAGTGTAAAACACCCCCCACTGTCCTCAGTAATATTAACACACTGACAGAGAACACAGATTAATATTAACACACTCACTGACACACTGTGTACATCATGACCCACAGTCAGATACACCCGGTGAAGTGTAAAACACCCCCACTGTCCTCAGTAATATTAACACACTGACAGAGAACACAGATTAATATTAACACACTCACTGACACACTGTGTATATCATGACCCACAGTCAGATACACCCTGTGAAGTGTAAAACACCCCCACTGTCCTCAGGAATATTAACACACAGACAGAGAACACAGATTAATATTAACACACTCACTGACACACTGTGTACATCATGACCCACAGTCAGATACACCCTGTGAAGTGTAAAACACCCCCACTGTCCTCAGTAATATTAACACACTGACAGAGAACACAGATTAATATTAACACTCTCACTGACACACTGTGTATATCATGACCCACAGTCAGATACACCCGGTGAAGTGTAAAACACCCCCACTGTCCTCAGGAATATTAACACACTGACAGGGAACACAGATTAATATTAACACACTCACTGACACACTGTGTACATCATGACCCACAGTCACATACACCCTGTGAAGTGTAAAACACCCCCACTGTCCTCAGTAATATTAACACACTGACAGAGAACACAGATTAATATTAACACACTCACTGACACACTGTGTACATCATGACCCACAGTCAGATACACCCGGTGAAGTGTAAAACACCCCCACTGTCCTCAGTAATATTAACACACTGACAGAGAACACAGATTAATATTAACACACTCACTGACACACTGTGTATATCATGACCCACAGTCAGATACACCCTGTGAAGTGTAAAACACCCCCACTGTCCTCAGGAATATTAACACACTGACAGAGAACACAGATTAATGTTAACACACTCACTGACACACTGTGTATATCATGCCTCACAGTCAGATACACCCTGTGAAGTGTAAAACACCCCCACTGTCCTCAGTAATATTATCACACTGACAGAGAACACAGATTAATATTAACACACTCACTGACACACTGTGTACATCATGACCCACAGTCAGATACACCCTGTGAAGTGTAAAACACCCCACTGTCCTCAGGAATATTAACACACTGACAGAGAACACAGATTAATATTAACACACTCACTGACACACTGTGTATATCATGACTCACAGTCAGATACACCCTGTGAAGTGTAAAACACCCCCACTGTCCTCAGTAATATTAACACACTGACAGAGAACACAGATTAATATTAACACACTCACTGACAAACTGTGTACATCATGACCCACAGTCAGATACACCCTGTGAAGTGTAAAACACCCCCACTGTCCTCAGGAATATTAACACACTGACAGAGAACAAAGATTAATATTAACACACTCACTGACACACTGTGTACATCATGACCCACAGTCAGATACACCCTGTGAAGTGTAAAACACCCCCACTGTCCTCAGTAATATTAACACACTGACAGAGAACACAGATTAATATTAACACTCTCACTGACACACTGTGTACATCATGACCCACCGTCAGATAAACCCTGTGAAGTGTAAAACACCCCCACTGTCCTCAGTAATATTAACACACTGACAGAGAACACAGATTAATATTAACACACTCACTGACACACTGTGTATATCATGACCCACAGTCAGATACACCCTGTGAAGTGTAAAACACCCCCACTGTCCTCAGTAATATTAACACACTGACAGAGAACACAGATTAATATTAACACACTCACTGACACACTGTGTATATCATGACCCACAGTCAGATAAACTCTGTGAAGTGTAAAACACCCCCACTGTCCTCAGTAATATTAACACACTGACAGAGAACACAGATTAATATTAACACACTCACTGACACACTGTGTATATCATGACCCACAGTCAGATACACCCTGTGAAGTGTAAAACACCCCCACTGTCCTCAGGAATATTAACACACTGACAGAGAACACAGATTAATATTAACACACTCACTGACACACTGTGTATATCATGACCCACATTCAGATACACCCGGTGAAGTGTAAAACACCCCCAAAGTCCTCAGGAATATTAACACACTGACAGAGAACACAGATTAATATTAACACACTCACTGACACACTGTGTACATCATGACCCACAGTCAGATACACCCGGTGAAGTGTAAAACACCCCCACTGTCCTCAGTAATATTAACACACTGACAGAGAACACAGATTAATATTAACACACTCACTGACACACTGTGTACATCATGACCCACAGTCAGATACACCCGGTGAAGTGTAAAACACCCCCACTGTCCTCAGGAATATTAACACACTGACAGAGAACACAGATTAATATTAACACACTCACTGACACACTATGTATATCATGACCCACAGTCAGATACACCCTGTGAAGTGTAAAACACCCCCACTGTCCTCACGAATATTAACACACTGACAGAGAACACAGATTAATATTAACACACTCACTGACACACTGTGTACATCATGACCCACAGTCAGATACACCCTGTGAAGTGTAAAACACCCCCACTGTCCTCAGTAATATTAACACACTGACAGAGAACACAGATTAATATTAACACACTCACTGACACACTGTGTATATCATGACTCACAGTCAGATACACCCTGTGAAGTGTAAAATACCCCCACTGTCCTCAGGAATATTAACACACTGACAGGGAACACAGATTAATATTAACACACACAGTGACACACTGTGTACTTCATGACCCACAGTCAGATACACCCTAAGAAGTGTAAAACACCCCCACTGTCCTCAGTAATATTAACACACTGACAGAGAACACAGATTAATATTAACACACTCACTGACACACTGTGTACATCATGACCCACAGTCAGATACACCCGGTGAAGTGTAAAACACCCCCACTGTCCTCAGTAATATTAACACACTGACAGAGAACACAGATTAATATTAACACACTCACTGACACACTGTGTATATCATGACCCACAGTCAGATACACCCTGTGAAGTGTAAAACACCCCCACTGTCCTCAGGAATATTAACACACTGACAGAGAACACAGATTAATATTAACACACTCACTGACACACTGTGTACATCATGACCCACAGTCAGATAAACCCTGTGAAGTGTAAAACAGCCCCACTGTCCTCAGTAATATTAACACACTGACAGAGAACACAGATTAATATTAACACACTCACTGACACACTGTGTATATCATGACCCACAGTCAGATACACCCTGTGAAGTGTAAAACACCCCCGCTGTCCTCAGGAATATTAACACACTGACAGAGAACACAGATTAATATTAACACACTCACTGAAACACTGTGTATATCATGACCCACAGTCAGAGACACCCTGTGAAGTGTAAAACACCCCCACTGTCCTCAGGAATATTAACACACTGACAGAGAACACAGATTAATATTAACACACTCACTGACACACTATGTATATCATGACCCACAGTCAGATACACCCTGTGAAGTGTAAAACACCCCCACTGTCCTCAGGAATATTAACACACTGACAGAGAACACAGATTAATATTAACACACTCACTGACACACTGTGTATATCATGACCCACAGTCAGATACACCCTGTGAAGTGTAAAACACCCCCACTATCCTCAGTAATACTAACACACTGACAGAGAACACAGATTAATATTAACACACTCACTGACACACTGTGTATATCATGACCCACAGTCAGATACACCCTGTGAAGTGTAAAACACCCCCACTGTCCTCAGTAATATTAACACACTGACAGAGAACACAGATTAATATTAACACACTCACTGACACACTGTGTATATCATGACCCACAGTCAGATACACCCTGTGAAGTGTAAAACACCCCCACTGTCCTCAGGAATATTAACACCTGACAGAGAACACAGATTAATATTAACACACTCACTGACAGACTGTGTACATCATGACCCACAGTCAGATACACCCTGTGAAGTGTAAAACACCCGCACTGTCCTCTGGAATATTAACACACTGACAGAGAACACAGATTAATATTAACACACTCACTGACACACTGTGTACATCATGACCCACAGTCAGATACACCCTGTGAAGTGTAAAACACCCGCACTGTCCTCTGGAATATTAACACACTGATAGAGAACACAGATTAATATTAACACACTCACTGACACACTGTGTATATCATGACTCACAGTCACATACACCCTGTGAAGTGTAAAACACCCCCACTGTCCTCAGGAATATTAACGCACTGACAGAGAACACAGATTAATATTAACACAGTCACTGACACACTGTGTATATCATGACCCACAGTCAGATACACCCTGTGAAGTGTAAAACACCCCCACTGTCCTCAGTAATATTAGCACACTGACAGAGAACACAGATTAATATTAACACACTCACTGACACACTGTGTATATCATGACCCACAGTTAGATACACCCTGTGAAGTGTAAAACACCCCCACTGTCCTCAGTAATATTAACACACTGACAGAGAACACAGATTAATATTAACACACTCACTGACACACTGTGTATATCATGACCCACAGTCAGATACACCCTGTGAAGTGTAAAACACCCCCACTGTCCTCAGGAATATTAACACACTGACAGAGAACACAGATGAATATTAACACACTCACTGACACACTGTGTATATCATGACCCACAGTCAGATACACCCTGTGAAGTGTAAAACACCCCCACTGTCCTCAGGAATATTAACACACTGACAGAGAACACAGATTAATATTAACACACTCACTGACACACTGTGTATATCATGACCCACAGTCAGATACACCCTGTGAAGTGTAAAACACCCCCACTGTCCTCAGGAATATTAACACACTGATAGAGAACACAGATTAATATTAACACACTCACTGACACACTGTGTACATCATGACCCACAGTCAGATAAACCCTGTGAAGTGTAAAACACCCCCACTGTCCTTAGTAATATTAACACACTGACAGAGAACACAGATTAATATGAACACACTCACTGACACACTGTGTATATCATGACCCACAGTCAGATAAACCCTGTGAAGTGTAAAACACCCCCACTGTCCTCAGGAATATTAACACCTGACAGAGAACACAGATTAATATTAACACACTCACTGACACACTGTGTATATCATGACCCACAGTCAGATACACCCTGTGAAGTGTAAAACACCCCCACTGTCCTCAGTAATATTAACACATTAACAGAGAACACAGATTAATATTAACACACTCACTGACACACTGTGTATATCATGACCCACAGTCAGATAAACCCTGTGAAGTGTAAAACACCCCCACTGTCCTCAGCAATATTAACACACTGACAGAGAACACAGATTAATATTACCACACTCACTGACACACTGTGTATATCATGACCCACAGTCAGATACTGCCTGTGAAGTGTAAAACACCCCCACTGTCCTCAGTAATATTAACACCTGACAGAGAACACAGATTAATATTAACACACTCACTGACACACTGTGTATATCATGACCCACAGTCAGATACACCCTGTGAAGTGTAAAACATTCCCACTGTCCTCAGTAATATTAGCACACTGACAGAGTACACAGATTAATATTAACACACTCACTGACACACCGTGTATATCATGACCCACAGTCAGATACACCCTGTGAAGTGTAAAACACCCCCACTGTCCTCAGTAATATTAACACACTGACAGAGAACACAGATTAATATTAACACACTCACTGACACACTGTGTATATCATGACCCACAGTCAGATACACCCTGTGAAGTGTAAAACATTCCCACTGTCCTCAGTAATATTAGCACACTGACAGAGTACACAGATTAATATTAACACACTCACTGACACACTGTGTATATCATGACCCACAGTCAGATACACCCTGTGAAGTGTAAAACACCCCCACTGTCCTCAGTAATATTAACACACTGACAGAGAACACAGATTAATATTAACACACTCACTGACACACTGTGTATATCATGACCCACAGTCAGATACACCCTGTGAAGTGTAAAACACCCCCACTGTCCTCAGGAATATTAACACACTGACAGAGTACACAGATTAATATTAACACACTCACTGACACACTGTGTACATCATGACCCACAGTCAGATACACCCTGTGAAGTGTAAAACACCCCCACTGTCCTCAGTAATATTAACACACTGACAGAGAACACAGATTAATATTAACACACTCACTGACACACTGTGTACATCATGACCCACAGTCAGATACACCCTGTGAAGTGTAAAACACCCCCACTGTCCTCAGGAATATTAACACACTGACAGAGAACACAGATTAATATTAACACACTCACTGACACACTGTGTATATCATGACCCACAGTCAGATACACCCTGTGAAGTGTAAAACACCCCAACTGTCCTCAGTAATATTAACACACTGACAGAGAACACAGATTAATATTAACACATTCACTGACAGACTGTGTACATCGTGACCCGCAGTCAGATAAACCCTGTGAAGTGTAAAACACCCCCACTGTCCTCAGTAATATTAACAGACTGACAGATAACACAGATTAATATTAACAAACTCACTGACACACTGTGTATATCATGACCCACAGTCAGATACACCCTGTGAAGTGTAAAACAACCCCACTGTCCTCAGGAATATTAACACACTGACAGAGTACACAGATTAATATTAACACACTCACTGACACACTGTGTACATCATGACCCACAGTCAGATACACCCTGTGAAGTGTAAAACACCCCCACTGTCCTCAGTAATATTAACACACTGACAGAGAACACAGATTAATATTAACACACTCACTGACACACTGTGTACATCATGACCCACAGTCAGATACACCCTGTGAAGTGTAAAACACCCCCACTGTCCTCAGGAATATTAACACACTGACAGAGAACACAGATTAATATTAACACACTCACTGACACACTGTGTATATCATGACCCACAGTCAGATACACCCTGTGAAGTGTAAAACACCCCCACAGTCCTCAGTAATATTAACACACTGACAGAGAACACAGATTAATATTAACACACTCACTGACACACTGTGTATATCATGACCCACAGTCAGATACACCCTGTGAAGTGTAAAACACCCCAACTGTCCTCAGTAATATTAACACACTGACAGAGAACACAGATTAATATTAACACACTCACTGACACACTATGTACATCATGACCCACAGTCAGATACACCCTGTGAAGTGTAAAACACCCCCACTGTCCTCAGTAATATTAACACACTGACATAGAACACATATTAATATTAACACACTCACTGACACACTGTGTACATCATGACCCACAGTCAGATACACCCTGTGAAGTGTAAAACACCCCCACTGTCCTCAGTAATATTAACACACTGACAGAGAACACAGATTAATATTAACACACTCACTGACACACTGTGTATATCATGACCCACAGTCAGATACACCCTGTGAAGTGTAAAACACCCCCACTGTCCTCAGTAATATTAACACACTGACAGAGAACACAGATTAATATTAACACATTCACTGACACACTGTGTACATCGTGGACCCGCAGTCAGATAAACCCTGTGAAGTGTAAAACACCCCCACTGTCCTCAGTAATATTAACACACTGACAGAGAACACAGATTAATATTAAGACACTGACTGACACACTGTGTATATCATGACCCACAGTCAGATACACCCTGTGAAGTGTAAAACACCC
The DNA here is from genome assembly GCF_036365525.1 of Heterodontus francisci. Taxonomy (NCBI): domain Eukaryota; kingdom Metazoa; phylum Chordata; class Chondrichthyes; order Heterodontiformes; family Heterodontidae; genus Heterodontus; species Heterodontus francisci. Next base: position 134,452 of record NW_027141865.1, on the reverse strand, counting down.
CCACTGTCCTCAGGAATATTAACACACTGACAGAGAACACAGATTAATATCAACACACTCACTGACACACTGTGTATATCATGACCCACAGTCAGATACACCCGGTGAAGTGTAAAACACCCCCACAGTCCTCAGTAATATTAACACACTGACATAGAACACATATTAATATTAACACACTCACTGACACACTGTGTACATCATGACCCACAGTCAGATACACCCGGTGAAGTGTAAAACACCCCCACAGTCCTCAGTAATATTAACACACTGACATAGAACACATATTAATATTAACACACTCACTGACACACTGTGTACATCATGACCCACAGTCAGATACACCCTGTGAAGTGTAAAACACCCCCACTGTCCTCAGTAATATTAACACACTGACAGAGAACACAGATTAATATTAACACACTCACTGACACACTGTGTATATCATGACCCACAGTCAGATACACCCTGTGAAGTGTAAAACACCCCCACTGTCCTCAGTAATATTAACACACTGACAGAGAACACAGATTAATATTAACACATTCACTGACACACTGTGTACATCGTGACCCGCAGTCAGATAAACCCTGTGAAGTGTAAAACACCCCCACTGTCCTCAGTAATATTAACACACTGACAGAGAACACAGATTAATATTAAGACACTGACTGACACACTGTGTATATCATGACCCACAGTCAGATACACACTGTGAAGTGTAAAACACCCCCACTGTCCTCAGGAATATTAACACACTGACAGAGAACACAGATTAATATGAACACACTCACTGACACACTGTGTATATCATGACCCACAGTCAGATAAACCCTGTGAAGTGTAAAACACCCCCACTGTCCTCAGGAATATTAACACCTGACAGAGAACACAGATTAATATTAACACACTCACTGACACACTGTGTATATCATGACCCACAGTCAGATACACCCTGTGAAGTGTAAAACACCCCCACTGTCCTCAGTAATATTAACACATTAACAGAGAACACAGATTAATATTAACACACTCACTGACACACTGTGTATATCATGACCCACAGTCAGATAAACCCTGTGAAGTGTAAAACACCCCCACTGTCCTCAGCAATATTAACACACTGACAGAGAACACAGATTAATATTACCACACTCACTGACACACTGTGTATATCATGACCCACAGTCAGAAACTGCCTGTGAAGTGTAAAACACCCCCACTGTCCTCAGTAATATTAACACCTGACAGAGAACACAGATTAATATTAACACACTCACTGACACACTGTGTATATCATGACCCACAGTCAGATACACCCTGTGAAGTGTAAAACATTCCCACTGTCCTCAGTAATATTAACACACTGACAGAGTACACAGATTAATATTAACACACTCACTGACACACTGTGTATATCATGACCCACAGTCAGATACACCCTGTGAAGTGTAAAACACCCCCACTGTCCTCAGTAATATTAACACACTGACAGAGAACACAGATTAATATTAACACACTCACTGACACACTGTGTATATCATGACCCACAGTCAGATACACCCTGTGAAGTGTAAAACACCCCCACTGTCCTCAGGAATATTAACACACTGACAGAGTACACAGATTAATATTAACACACTCACTGACACACTGTGTACATCATGACCCACAGTCAGATACACCCTGTGAAGTGTAAAACACCCCCACTGTCCTCAGTAATATTAACACACTGACAGAGAACACAGATTAATATTAACACACTCACTGACACACTGTGTACATCATGACCCACAGTCAGATACACCCTGTGAAGTGTAAAACACCCCCACTGTCCTCAGGAATATTAACACACTGACAGAGAACACAGATTAATATTAACACACTCACTGACACACTGTGTATATCATGACCCACAGTCAGATACACCCTGTGAAGTGTAAAACACCCACACAGTCCTCAGTAATATTAACACACTGACAGAGAACACAGATTAATATTAACACACTCACTGACACACTGTGTATATCATGACCCACAGTCAGATACACCCTGTGAAGTGTAAAACACCCCAACTGTCCTCAGTAATATTAACACACTGACAGAGAACACAGATTAATATTAACACACTCACTGACACACTATGTACATCATGACCCACAGTCAGATACACCCGGTGAAGTGTAAAACACCCCCACTGTCCTCAGTAATATTAACACACTGACAGAGAACACATATTAATATTAACACACTCACTGACACACTGTGTACATCATGACCCACAGTCAGATACACCCTGTGAAGTGTAAAACACCCCCACTGTCCTCAGTAATATTAACACACTGACAGAGAACACAGATTAATATTAACACACTCACTGACACACTGTGTATATCATGACCCACAGTCAGATACACCCTGTGAAGTGTAAAACACCCCCACTGTCCTCAGTAATATTAACACACTGACAGAGAACACAGATTAATATTAACACATTCACTGACACACTGTGTACATCGTGACCCGCAGTCAGATAAACCCTGTGAAGTGTAAAACACCCCCACTGTCCTCAGGAATATTAACACACTGACAGAGAACACAGATTAATATTAAGACACTGACTGACACACTGTGTATATCATGACCCACAGTCAGATACACCCTGTGAAGTGTAAAACACCCCCACTGTCCTCAGGAATATTAACACACTGACAGAGAACACAGATTAATATTAACACACTCACTGACACACTGTGTATATCATGACCCACAGTCAGATACACCCGGTGAAGTGTAAAACACCCCCACTGTCCTCAGGAATATTAACACACTGACAGAGAACACAGATTAATATTAACACACTCACTGACACACTGTGTACATCATGACCCACAGTCAGATACACCCTGTGAAGTGTAAAACACCCCTACTGTCCTCAGTAATATTAACACACTGACAGAGAACACAGATTAATATTAACACACTCACTGACACACTGTGTATATCATGACCCACAGTCAGATACACCCTGTGAAGTGTAAAACACCCCACTGTCCTCAGGAATATTAACACACTGACAGAGAACACAGATTAATATTAACACACTCACTGACACTCTGTGTATATCATGACCCACAGTCAGATACACCCTGTGAAGTGTAAAACACCCCCACTGTCCTCAGGAATATTAACACACTGACAGAGAACACAGATTAATATTAACACACTCACTGACACACTGTGTATATCATGACCCACAGTCAGATACACCCTGTGAAGTGTAAAACACCCCCACTGTCCTCAGTAATATTAACACACTGACAGAGAACACAGATTAATATTAACACACTCACTGACACACTGTGTATATCATGACCCACAGTCAGATACACCCTGTGAAGTGTAAAACACCCCCACTGTCCTCAGGAATATTAACACACTGACAGAGAACACAGATTAATATTAACACACTCACTGACACACTGTGTATATCATGACCCAGAGTCAGATACACCCTGTGAAGTGTAAAACACCACCACTGTCCTCAGGAATATTAACACACTGACAGAGAACACAGATTAATATTAACACACTCACTGACACACTGTGTATATCATGACCCACAGTCAGATACACCCTGTGAAGTGTAAAACACCCCCACTGTCCTCAGTAATATTAACACACTGACAGAGAACACAGATTAATATTAACACACTCACTGACACACTGTGTATATCATGACCCACAGTCAGATACACCCTGTGAAGTGTAAAACACCCCCGCTGTCCTCAGTAATATTAACACACTGACAGAGAACACAGATTAATATTAACACACTCACTGACACACTGTCTACATCATGACCCACAGTCAGATACACCCTGTGAAGTGTAAAACACCCCCACTGTCCTCAGGAATATTAACACACTGACAGAGAACACAGATTAATATTAACACACTCACTGACACACTGTGTATATCATGACCCACAGTCAGATGCACCCTGTGAAGTGTAAAACACCCCCACTGTCCTCAGTAATATTAACACACTGACAGAGAACACAGATTAATATTAACACACTCACTGACACACTGTGTATATCATGACCCACAGTCAGATACACCCTGTGAAGAGTAAAACACCCCCACTCTCCTCAGGAATATTAACACACTGACAGAGAACACAGATTAATATTAACACACTCACTGACACACTGTGTATATCATGACCCACAGTCAGATACACCCTGTGAAGTGTAAAACACCCCCACTGTCCTCAGTAATATTAACACACTGACAGAGAACACAGATTAATATTAACACACTCACTGACACACTGTGTATATCATGACCCACAGTCAGATACAGCCTGTGAAGTGTAAAACACCCCCACTGTCCTCAGTAATATTAACACACTGACAGAGAACACAGATTAATATTAACACACTCACTGACACACTGTGTATATCATGACCCACAGTCAGATACACCCTGTGAAGTGCAAAACACCCCCGCTGTCCTCAGTAATATTAACATACTGACAGAGTACACAGATTAATATTAACACACTCACTGACACACTGTGTATATCATGACCCACAGTCAGATACACCCTGTGAAGTGTAAAACACCCCCACTGTCCTCAGTAATATTAACATACTGACAGAGTAAACAGATTAATATTAACACACTCACTGACACACTGTGTATATCATGACCCACAGTCAGATACACCCTGTGAAGTGTAAAACACCCCCACTGTCCTCAGTAATATTAACACACTGACAGAGAACACAGATTAATATTAACACACACACTGACACACTGTGTCCATCATGACCCACAGCCAGATACACCCTGTGAAGTGTAAAACATCCCCACTGTCCTCAGTAATATTAACACACTGACAGAGAACACAGATTAATATTAACACACTCACTGACACACTGTGTACATCATGACCCACAGTCAGATACACCCTGTAAAGTGTAAAACACCCCCACTGTCCTCAGTAATATTAACACACTGACAGTGAACACAGATTAATATTAACACACTCACTGACACACAGTGTATATCATGACCCACAGTCAGATACACCCTGTGAAGTGTAAAACACCCCCGCTGTCCTCAGGAATATTAACACACTGACAGAGAACACAGATTAATATTAACACACTCACTGACACACTGTGTACATCATGACCCACAGTCAGATAAACCCTGTGAAGTGTAAAACACCCCCACTGTCCTCAGGAATATTAACACACTGACAGAGAACACAGATTAATATTAACACTCTCACTGACACACTGTGTATATCATGACCCACAGTCAGATACACCCTGTGAAGTGTAAAACACCCCCACTGTCCTCAGTAATATTCACACACTGACAGAGAACACAGATTAATATTAACACTCTCACTGACACACTGTGTATATCATGACCCACAGTCAGATACACCCTGTGAAGTGTAAAACACCCCCACTGTCCTCAGTAATATTAACACACTGACAGAGAACACAGATTAATATTAACACACTCACTGACACACTGTGTACATCATGACCCACAGCCAGATACACCCTGTGAAGTGTAAAACATCCCCACTGTCCTCAGTAATATTAACACACTGACAGAGAACACAGATTAATATTAACACACTCACTGACACACTGTGTACATCATGACCCACAGTCAGATACACCCTGTGAAGTGTAAAACACCCCCACTGTCCTCAGTAATATTAACACACTGACAGAGAACACAGATTAATATTAACACACTCACTGACACACAGTGTATATCATGACCCACAGTCAGATAAACCCTGTGAAGTGTAAAACACCCCCACTGTCCTCAGGAATATTAACACACTGACAGAGAACACAGATTAATATTAACACTCTCACTGACACACTGTGTATATCATGACCCACAGTCAGATACACCCTGTGAAGTGTAAAACACCCCCACTGTCCTCAGTAATATTAACACACTGACAGAGAACACAGATTAATATTAACACACTCACTGACACACTGTGTACATCGTGACCCGCAGTCAGATAAGCCCTGTGAAGTGTAAAACACCCCCACTGTCCTCAGTAATATTAACACACTGACAGAGAACACAGATTAATATTAACACACTCACTGACACACTGTGTATATCATGACCCACAGTCAGATACACCCTGTGAAGTGTAAAACACCCCCACTGTCCTCAGTAATATTAACATACTGACAGAGTACACAGATTAATATTAACACACTCACTGACACACTGTGTATATCATGACCCACAGTCAGATACACCCTGTGAAGTGTAAAACACCCCCACTGTCCTCAGTAATATTAACACACTGACAGAGAACACAGATTAATATTAACACACTCACTGACACACTGTGTACATCATGACCCACAGCCAGATACACCCTGTGAAGTGTAAAACATCCCCACTGTCCTCAGTAATATGAACACACTGACAGAGAACACAGATTAATATTAACACACTCACTGACACACTGTGTACATCATGACCCACAGTCAGATACACCCTGTGAAGTGTAAAACACCCCCACTGTCCTCAGTAATATTAACACACTGACAGAGAACACAGATTAATATTAACACACTCACTGACACACAGTGTATATCATGACCCACAGTCAGATACACCCTGTGAAGTGTAAAACACCCCCGCTGTCCTCAGGAATATTAACACGCTGACAGAGAACACAGATTAATATTAACACACTCACTGACACACTGTGTACATCATGACCCACAGTCAGATAAACCCTGTGAAGTGTAAAACACCCCCACTGTCCTCAGGAATATTAACACACTGACAGAGAACACAGATTAATATTAACACTCTCACTGACACACTGTGTATATCATGACCCACAGTCAGATACACCCTGTGAAGTGTAAAACACCCCCACTGTCCACAGTAATATTCACACACTGACAGAGAACACAGATTAATATTAACACTCTCACTGACACACTGTGTATATCATGACCCACAGTCAGATACACCCTGTGAAGTGTAAAACACCCCCACTGTCCTCAGTAATATTAACACACTGACAGAGAACACAGATTAATATTAACACACTCACTGACACACTGTGTACATCATGACCCACAGCCAGATACACCCTGTGAAGTGTAAAACATCCCCACTGTCCTCAGTAATATTAACACACTGACAGAGAACACAGATTAATATTAACACACTCACTGACACACTGTGTACATCATGACCCACAGTCAGATACACCCTGTGAAGTGTAAAACACTCCCACTGTCCTCAGTAATATTAACACACTGACAGAGAACACAGATTAATATTAACACACTCACTGACACACAGTGTTTATCATGACCCACAGTCAGATAAACCCTGTGAAGTGTAAAACACCCCCACTGTCCTCAGGAATATTAACACACTGACAGAGAACACAGATTAATATTAACACTCTCACTGACACACTGTGTATATCATGACCCACAGTCAGATACACCCTGTGAAGTGTAAAACACCCCCACTGTCCTCAGTAATATTAACACACTGACAGAGAACACAGATTAATATTAACACACTCACTGACACACTGTGTACATCATGACCCACAGTCAGATACACCCTGTGAAGTGTGAAACACCCCCACTGTCCTCAGTAATATTAACACACTGACAGAGAACACAGATTAATATTAACACACTCACTGACACACTGTGTATATCATGACCCACAGTCAGATACACCCTGTGAAGTGTAAAACACCCCCACTGTCCTCAGTAATATTAACACACTGACAGAGAACACAGATTAATATTAACACACTCACTGACACACTGTGTATATCATGACCCACAGTCAGATACACCCTGTGAAGTGTAAAACATCCCCACTGTCCTCAGTAATATTAACACACTGATAGAGAACACAGATTAATATTAACACACTCACTGACACACTATGTATATCATGACCCACAGTCAGATACACCCTGTGAAGTGTAAAACACCCCCACTGTCCTCAGTAATATTAACACACTGACAGAGAACACAGATTAATATTAACACACTCACTGACACACTGTGTATATCATGACCCACAGTCAGATACACCCTGTGAAGTGTAAAACACCCCCACTGTCCTCAGTAATATTAACAGACTGACAGAGAACACAGATTAATATTAACACAATCACTGACACACTGTGTATATCATGACCCACAGTCAGATACACCCTGTGAAGTGTAAAACACCCCCACTGTCCTCAGGAATATTAACACACTGACAGAGAACACAGATTAATATTAACACACTCACTGACACACTGTGTACATCATGACCCACAGTCAGATACACCCTGTGAAGTGTACAACACCCCCACTGTCCTCAGTAATATTAACACACTGAGAGAGAACACAGATTAATATTAACACACTCACTGACACACTGTGTATGTCATGACCCACAGTCAGATACACCCTGTGAAGTGTACAACACCCCCACTGTCCTCAGTAATATTAACACACTGAGAGAGAACACAGATTAATATTAACACACTCACTGACACACTGTGTATATCATGACCCACAGTCAGATACACCCTGTGAAGTGTAAAACACCCCCACTGTCCTCAGTAATATTAACACAGGGACAGAGTACACAGATCAATATTAACACACTCACTGACACACTGTGTATATCATGACCCACAGTCAGATACACCCTGTGAAGTGTAAAACATCCCCACTGTCCTCAGTAATATTAACACACTGACAGAGAACACAGATTAATATTAACACACTCACTGACACACTGTGTATATCATGACCCACAGTCAGATACACCCTGTGAAGTGCAAAACACCCCCGCTGTCCTCAGTAATATTAACATACTGACAGAGTACACAGATTAATATTAACACACTCACTGACACACTGTGTATATCATGACCCACAGTCAGATACACCCTGTGAAGTGTAAAACACCCCCACTGTCCTCAGCAATATTAACATACTGACAGAGTACACAGATTAATATTAACACACTCACTGACACACTGTGTATATCATGACCCACAGTCAGATACACCCTGTGAAGTGTAAAACACCCCCACTGTCCTCAGGAATATTAACACACTGACAGAGAACACAGATTAATATTAACACACTCACTGACACACTGTGTATATCATGACCCACAGTCAGATACACCCTGTGAAGTGTAAAACACCCCCACTGTCCTCAGGAATATTAACACACTGACAGAGAACACAGATTAATATTAACACACTCACTGACACACTGTGTACATCATGACCCACAGCCAGATACACCCTGTGAAGTGTAAAACATCCCCACTGTCCTCAGTAATATTAACACACTGACAGAGAACACAGATTAATATTAACACACTCACTGACACACTGTGTACATCATGACCCACAGTCAGATACACCCTGTGAAGTGTAAAACACCACCACTGTCCTCAGGAATATTAACACACTGACAGAGAACACAGATTAATATTAACACACTCACTGACACACTGTGTATATCATGACCCACAGTCAGATACACCCTGTGAAGTGTAAAACACCCCCACTGTCCTCAGTAATATTAACACACTGACAGAGAACACAGATTAATATTAACACACTCACTGACACACTGTGTATATCATGACCCACAGTCAGATAAACCCTGTGAAGTGTAAAACACCCCCACTGTCCTCAGTAATATTAACACACTGACAGAGAACACAGATTAATATTAACACACTCACTGACACACTGTGTATATCATGACCCAGAGTCAGATACACCCGGTGAAGTGTAAAACACCCCCACTGTCCTCAGTAATATTAGCACACTGACAGAGAACACAGATTAATACTAACACACTCACTGACACACTGTGTATATCATGACCCACAGTCAGATAAACCCTGTGAAGTGTAAAACACCCCCACTGTCCTCAGTAATATTAACACACTGACAGAGAACACAGATTAATATTAACACACTCACTGACACACTGTGTATATCATGACTCACAGTCAGATAAACCCTGTGATGTGTAAAACACCCCCACTGTCCTCAGGAATATTAACACACTGACAGAGAACACAGATTAATATTAACACACTCACTGACACACAGTGTATATCATGACCCACAGTCAGATAAACCCTGTGAAGTGTAAAACACCCCCACTGTCCTCAGTAATATTAACACACTGACAGAGAACACAGATTAATATTAACACACTCACTGACACACTGTGTATATCATGACCCACAGTGAGATAAACCCTGTGAAGTGTAAAACACCCCCACTGTCCTCAGGAATATTAACACACTGACAGAGAACACAGATTAATATTAACACACTCACTGACACACTGTGTATATCATGACCCACAGTCAGATACACCCGGTGAAGTGTAAAACACCCCCACTGTCCTCAGGAATATTAACACACTGACAGAGAACACAGATTAATATTAACACACTCACTGACACACTGTGTATATCATGACCCACAGTCAGATACACCCTGTGAAGTGTAAAACACCCCCACTGTCCTCAGGAATATTAACACACTGACAGAGAACACAGATTAATATTAACACACTCACTGACACACTGTGTATATCATGACCCACAGTCAGATACACCCTGTGAAGTGTAAAACACCCCCACTGTCCTCAGTAATATTAACACACTGACAGAGAACACAGATTAATATTAACACACTCACTGACACACTGTGTACATCGTGACCCGCAGTCAGATAAACCCTGTGAAGTGTAAAACACCCCCACTGTCCTCAGTAATATTAACACACTGACAGAGAACACAGATTAATATTAAGACACTGACTGACACACTGTGTATATCATGACCCACAGTCAGATACACCCTGTGAAGTGTAAAACACCCCCAATGTCCTCAGGAATATTAACACACTGACAGAGTATACAGATTAATATTAACACACTCACTGACACACTGTGTATATCATGACCCACAGTCAGATACACCCGGTGAAGTGTAAAACACCCCACTGTCCTCAGGAATATTAACACACTGACAGAGAACACAGATTAATATTAACACACTCACTGACACACTGTGTACAACATGACCCACAGTCAGATCCACCCTGTGAAGTGTAAAACACCCCCACTGTCCTCAGTAATATTAACACACTGACAGAGAACACAGATTAATATTAACACAATCACTGACACACTGTGTATATCATGACCCACAGTCAGATACACCCTGTGAAGTGTAAAACACCCCCACTGTCCTCAGGAATATTAACACACTGACAGAGAACACAGATTAATATTAACACACTCACTGACACACTGTGTATATCATGACCCACAGTCAGATACACCCTGTGAAGTGTAAAACACCCCCACTGTCCTCAGTAATATTAACACACTGAGAGAGAACACAGATTAATATTAACACACTCACTGACACACTGTGTATATCATGACCCACAGTCAGATGCACCCTGTGAAGTGTATAACACCCCCACTGTCCTCAGTAATATTAACACAGGGACAGAGTACACAGATTAATATTAACACACTCACTGACACACTGTGTATATCATGACCCACAGTCAGATACACCCTGTGAAGTGTAAAACATCCCCACTGTCCTCAGTAATATTAACACAGGGACAGAGTACACAGATTAATATTAACACTCTCACTGACACACTGTGTATATCATGACCCACAGTCAGATACACCCTGTGAAGTGTAAAACACCCCCACTGTCCTCAGGAATATTAACACACTGACAGAGTACACAGATTAATATTAACACACTCACTGACACACTGTGTACATCATGACCCACAGTCAGATGCACCCTGTGAAGTGTAAAACACCCCCACTGTCCTCAGGAATATTAACAAACCGACAGAGTACACAGATTAATATTAACACACTCACTGACACACTGTGTATATCATGACCCACAGTCAGATACACCCTGTGAAGTGTAAAACACCCCCACTGTCCTCAGTAATATTAACACACTGACAGAGAACACAGATTAATATTAACACACTCACTGACACACTGTGTATATCATGACCCAAAGTCAGATACACCCTGTGGAGTGTAAAACACCCCCACTGTCCTCAGTAATATTAACACACTGACAGAGAACACAGATTAATATTAACACACTCACTGACACACTGTGTATATCATGACCCACAGTCAGATACACCCTGTGAAGTGTAAAACACCCCCGCTGTCCTCAGGAATATTAACATACTGACAGAGTACACAGATTAATATTAACACACTCACTGACACACTGTGTATATCATGACCCACAGTCAGATACACCCTGTGAAGTGTAAAACACCCCCACTGTCCTCAGTAATATTAACATACTGACAGAGAACACAGATTAATATTAACACACTCACTGACACACTGTGCACATCATGACCCACAGTCAGATACACCCTGTGAAGTGTAAAACACCCCCACTGTCCTCAGTAATATTAACATACTGACAGAGAACACAGATTAATATTAACACACTCACTGACACACTGTGTATATCATGACCCACAGTCAGATATACCCTGTGAAGTGTAAAACACCCCCACTGTCCTCAGTAATATTAACACACTGACAGAGAACACAGATTAATATTAACACACTCACTGACACACTGTGTACATCATGACCCACAGTCAGATACACCCTGTGAAGTGTAAAAAAACCCCACTGTCCTCAGGAATATTAACACACTGACAGAGAACACAGATTAATATTAACACACTCACTGACACACTGTGTACATCATGACCCACAGTCAGATAAACCCTGTGAAGTGTAAAACACCCCCACTGTCCTCAGTAATATTAACACACTGACAGAGAACACAGATTAATATTAACACACTCGCTGACACACTGTGTATATCATGACCCACAGTGAGATAAACCCTGTGAAGTGTAAAACACCCCCACTGTCCTCAGGAATATTAACACACTGACAGAGAACACAGATTAATATTAACACACTCACTGACACACTGTGTATATCATGACCCACAGTCAGATAAACCCTGTGAAGTGTAAAACACCCCCACTGTCCTCAGTAATATTAACACACTAACAGAGAACACAGATTAATATTAGCACACTCACTGACACACTGTGTACATCGTGACCCGCAGTCAGATAAACCCTGTGAAGTGTAAAACACCCCCACTGTCCTCAGTAATATTAACACACTGACAGAGAACACAGATTAATATTAAGACACTGACTGACACACTGTGTATATCATGACCCACAGTCAGATACACCCTGTGAAGTGTAAAACACCCCCACTGTCCTCAGGAATATTAACACACTGACAGAGAACACAGATTAATATTAACACACTCACTGACACACTGTGTATATCATGACCCACAGTCAGATACACCCGGTGAAGTGTAAAACACCCCACTGTCCTCAGGAATATTAACACACTGACAGAGAACACAGATTAATATTAACACACTCACTGACACACTGTGTACAACATGACCCACAGTCAGATCCACCCTGTGAAGTGAAAAACACCCCCACTGTCCTCAGTAATATTAACACACTGACAGAGAACACAGATTAATATTAACACAATCACTGACACACTGTGTATATCATGACCCACAGTCAGATACACCCTGTGAAGTGTAAAACACCCCCACTGTCCTCAGGAATATTAACACACTGACAGAGAACACAGATTAATATTAACACACTCACTGACACACTGTGTATATCATGACCCACAGTCAGATACACCCTGTGAAGTGTAAAACACCCCCACTGTCCTCAGTAATATTAACACAGGGACAGAGTACAAAGATTAATATTAACACACTCACTGACACACTGTGTATATCATGACCCACAGTCAGATACACCCTGTGAAGTGTAAAACATCCCCACTGTCCTCAGTAATATTAACACAGGGACAGAGTACACAGATTAATATTAACACTCTCACTGACACACTGTGTATATCATGACCCACAGTCAGATACACCCTGTGAAGTGTAAAACACCCCCACTGTCCTCAGGAATATTAACAAACCGACAGAGTACACAGATTAATATTAACACACTCACTGACACACTGTGTATATCATGACCCACAGTCAGATACACCCTGTGAAGTGTAAAACACCCCCACTGTCCTCAGTAATATTAACACACTGACAGAGAACACAGATTAATATTAACACACTCACTGACACACTGTGTATATCATGACCCAAAGTCAGATACACCCTGTGGAGTGTAAAACACCCCCACTGTCCTCAGTAATATTAACACACTGACAGAGAACACAGATTAATATTAACACACTCACTGACACACTGTGTATATCATGACCCACAGTCAGATACACCCTGTGAAGTGTAAAACACCCCCACTGTCCTCAGTAATATTAACACACTGACAGAGAACACAGATTAATATTAACACACTCACTGACACACTGTGTATATCATGACCCACAGTCAGATACACCCTGTGAAGTGTAAAACACCCCCACTGTCCTCAGTAATATTAACACACTGACAGAGAACACAGATTAATATTAACACACTCACTGACACACTGTGTACATCATGACCCACAGCCAGATACACCCTGTGAAGTGTAAAACATACCCACTGTCCTCAGTAATATTAACACACTGACAGAGAACACAGATTAATATTAACACACTCACTGACACACTGTGTATATCATGACCCACAGTCAGATACACCCTGTGAAGTGTAAAACACCCCCGCTGTCCTCAGTAATATTAACATACTGACAGAGTAAACAGATTAATATTAACACACTCACTGACACACTGTGTACATCATGACCCACAGTCAGATACACCCTGTGAAGTGTAAAACACCCCCGCTGTCCTCAGTAATATTAACATACTGACAGAGTACACAGATTAATATTAACACACTCACTGACACACTGTGTATATCATGACCCACAGTCAGATACACCCTGTGAAGTGTAAAACACCCCCACTGTCCTCAGTAATATTAACACACTGACAGAGAACACAGATTAATATTAACACACTCACTGACACACTGTGTACATCATGACCCACAGCCAGATACACCCTGTGAAGTGTAAAACATACCCACTGTCCTCAGTAATATTAACACACTGACAGAGAACACAGATTAATATTAACACACTCACTGACACACTGTGTATATCATGACCCACAGTCAGATACACCCTGTGAAGTGTAAAACACCCCCGCTGTCCTCAGTAATATTAACATACTGACAGAGTAAACAGATTAATATTAACACACTCACTGACACACTGTGTACATCATGACCCACAGTCAGATACACCCTGTGAAGTGTAAAACACCCCCGCTGTCCTCAGTAATATTAACATACTGACAGAGTACACAGATTAATATTAACACACTCACTGACACACTGTGTATATCATGACCCACAGTCAGATACACCCTGTGAAGTGTAAAACACCCCCACTGTCCTCAGTAATATTAACATACTGACAGAGAACACAGATTAATATTAACACACTCACTGACACACTGTGCACATCATGACCCACAGTCAGATACACCCTGTGAAGTGTAAAACACCCCCACTGTCCTCAGTAATATTAACATACTGACAGAGAACACAGATTAATATTAACACACTCACTGACACACTGTGTATATCATGACCCACAGTCAGATATACCCTGTGAAGTGTAAAACACCCCCACTGTCCTCAGTAATATTAACACTCTGACAGAGAACACAGATTAATATTAACACACTCACTGACACACTGTGTACATCATGACCCACAGTCAGATACACCCTGTGAAGTGTAAAAAACCCCCACTGTCCTCAGGAATATTAACACACTGACAGAGAACACAGATTAATATTAACACACTCACTGACACACTGTGTACATCATGACCCACAGTCAGATACACCCTGTGAAGTGTAAAACACCCCCACTGTCCTCAGGAATATTAACACACTGACAGAGAACACAGATTAATATTAACACACTCACTGACACACTGTGTACATCATGACCCACAGTCAGATACACCCTGTGAAGTGTAAAACACCCCCACTGTCCTCAGGAATATTAACACACTGACAGAGAAGACAGATTAATATTAACACACTCACTGACACACTGTGTATATCATGACCCACAGTCAGATACACTCTGTGAAGTGTAAAACATCCCCACTGTCCTCAGGAATATTAACACACTGACAGAGAACACAGATTAATATTAACACACTCACTGACACACTGTGTATATCATGACCCACAGTCAGATACACCCTGTGAAGTGTAAAACACCCCCACTGTCCTCAGTAATATTAACACACTGACAGAGAACACAGATTAATATTAACACACTCACTGACACACTGTGTATATCATGACCCGCAGTCAGATACACCCGGTGAAGTGTAAAACACCCCCACTGTCCTCAGGAATATTAACACACTGACAGAGAACACAGATTAATATTACCACACTCACTGACACACTGTGTATATCATGACTCACAGTCAGATACACCCTGTGAAGTGTAAAACATCCCCACTGTCCTCAGGAATATTAACACACTGACAGAGAACACAGATTAATATTAACACACTCACTGACACACTGTGTACATCATGACCCACAGTCAGATACACCCTGTGAAGTGTAAAACACCCCCACTGTCCTCAGGAATATTAACACACTGACAGAGAACACAGATTAATATTAACACACTCACTGACACACTGTGTACATCATGACCCACAGTCAGATACACCCTGTGAAGTGTAAAACACCCCCACTGTCCTCAGTAATATTAACACACTGACAGAGAACACAGATTAATATTAACACACTCACTGACACACTGTGTATATCATGACCCACAGTCAGATACACCCTGTGAAGTGTAAAACACCCCCACTGTCCTCAGTAATATTAACAAACTGACAGAGAACACAGATTAATATTAACACACTCACTGACACACTGTGTATATCATGACCCACAGTCAGATACACCCTGTGAAGTGTAAAACACCCCCACTGTCCTCAGTAATATTAACACACTGACAGAGAACACAGATTAATATTAACACACTCACTGACACACTGTGTACATCATGACCCACAGTCAGATACACCCTGTGAAGTGTAAAACACCCCCACTGTCCTCAGGAATATTAACACACTGACAGAGAACACAGATTAATATTAACACACTCACTGACACACTGTGTACATCATGACCCACAGTCAGATACACCCTGTGAAGTGTAAAACACCCCCACTGTCCTCAGGAATATTAACACACTGACAGAGAACACAGATTAATATTAACACACTCACTGACACACTGTGTACATCATGACCCACAGTCAGATACACCCTGTGAAGTGTAAAACACCCCCACTGTCCTCAGGAATATTAACACACTGACAGAGAAGACAGATTAATATTAACACACTCACTGACACACTGTGTATATCATGACCCACAGTCAGATACACTCTGTGAAGTGTAAAACATCCCCACTGTCCTCAGGAATATTAACACACTGACAGAGAACACAGATTAATATTAACACACTCACTGACACACTGTGTATATCATGACCCACAGTCAGATACACCCTGTGAAGTGTAAAACACCCGCACTGTCTTCAGTAATATTAACACACTGACAGAGAACACAGATTAATATTAACACACTCACTGACACACTGTGTATATCATGACCCGCAGTCAGATACACCCGGTGAAGTGTAAAACACCCCCACTGTCCTCAGGAATATTAACACACTGACAGAGAACACAGATTAATATTAACACACTCACTGACACACTGTGTATATCATGACTCACAGTCAGATACACCCTGTGAAGTGTAAAACATCCCCACTGTCCTCAGGAATATTAACACACTGACAGAGAACACAGATTAATATTAACACACTCACTGACACACTGTGTACATCATGACCCACAGTCAGATACACCCTGTGAAGTGTAAAACACCCCCACTGTCCTCAGGAATATTAACACACTGACAGAGAAGACAGATTAATATTAACACACTCACTGACACACTGCGTATATCATGACCCACAGTCAGATACACCCTGTGAAGTGTAAAACACCCCCACTGTCCTCAGTAATATTAACACACTGACAGAGAACACAGATTAATATTAACACACTCACTGACACACTGTGTTTATCATGACCCACAGTCAGATACACCCTGTGAAGTGTAAAACACCCCCACTGTCCTCAGGTATATTAACACACTGACAGAGAACACAGATTAATATTAACACACTCACTGACACACTGTGTACATCATGACCCACAGTCAGATACACCCTGTGAAGTGTAACACATCCCCACTGTCCTCAGTAATATTAACACACTGACAGAGAACACAGATTAATATTAACACACTCACTGACACACTGTGTACATCATGACCGACAGTCAGATACACCCTGTGAAGTGTAAAACACCCCCACTGTCCTCGGTAATATTAACACACTGACAGAGAACACAGATTAATATTAACACACTCACTGACACACTGTGTATATCATGACCCACAGTCAGATACACCCTGTGATGTGTAAAACACCCCCACTGTCGTCAGTAATATAATCACACTGACAGAGAACACAGATTAATATTAACACACTCACTGACACACTGTGTATATCATGACCCACAGTCAGATACACCCTGTGAAGTGTAAAACACCCCCACTGTCCTCAGTAATATTAACACACTGACAGAGAACACAGATTAATATTAACACACTCACTGACACACTGTGTACATCATGACCCACAGTCAGATACACCCTGTGAAGTGTAAAACTCCCCCACTGTCCTCAGTAATATTAACACACTGACAGAGAACACAGATTAATATTAACACACTCACTGACACACTGTGTATATCATGACCCACAGTCAGATACACCCTGTGAAGTGTAAAACACCCCCACTGTCCTCAGTAATATTAACACACTGACAGAGAACACAGATTAATATGAACACACTCACTGACACACTGTGTATATCATGACCCACAGTCAGATACACCCTGTGAAGTGTAAAACACCCCCACTGTCATCAGTAATATTAACACACTGACAGAGAACACAGATTAATATTAACACACTCACTGACACACTGTGTACATCATGACCCACAGTCAGATACACCCTGTGAAGTGTAAAACTCCCCCACTGTCCTCAGGAATATTAACACACTGACAGAGAACACAGATTAATATTAACACACTCACTGACACACTGTGTATATCATGACCCACAGTCAGATACACCCTGTGAAGTGTAAAACACCCCCACTGTCCTCAGTAATATTAACACACTGACAGAGAACACAGATTAATATTAACACACTCACTGACACACTGTGTACATCATGACCCACAGTCAGATACACCCTGTGAAGTGTAAAACACCCCCACTGTCCTCAGTAATATTAACACACTGACAGAGAACACAGATTAATATTAACACACTCACTGACACACTGTGTACATCATGACCCACAGCCAGATACACCCTGTGAAGTGTAAAACATCCCCACTGTCCTCAGGAATATTAACACACAGACAGAGAACACAGATTAATATTAACACACTCACTGACACACTGTGTATATCATGACCCACAGTCAGATACACCCTGTGAAGTGTAAAACACCCCCACTGTCCTCAGTAATATTAACACACTGACAGAGAACACAGATTAATATTAACACACTCACTGACACACTGTGTACATCATGACCCACAGTCAGATACACCCTGTGAAGTGTAAAACATCCCCACTGTCCTCAGGAATATTAACACACTGACAGAGAACACAGATTAATATTAACACACTCACTGACACACTGTGTATATCATGACCCACAGTCAGATACACCCTGTGAAGTGTAAAACATTCCCACTGTCCTCAGTAATATTAACACACTGACAGAGAACACAGATTAATATTAACACACTCACTGACACACTGTGTATATCATGACCCACAGTCAGATACACCCTGTGAAGTGTAAAACATCCCCACTGTCCTCAGGAATATTAACACACTGACAGAGAACACAGATTAATATTAACACACTCACTGACACACTGTGTATATCATGACCCAAAGTCAGATACACCCTGTGAAGTGTAAAACACCCCCACTGTCCTCAGTAATATTAACACACTGACAGAGAACACAGATTAATATTAACACACTCACTGACACACTGTGTATATCATGACCCACAGTCAGATACACCCTGTGAAGTGTAAAACACCCCCACTGTCCTCAGGAATATTAACACACTGACAGAGAACACAGATTAATGTTAACACACTCACTGACACACTGTGTATATCATGACCCACAGTCAGATACACCCTGTGAAGTGTAAAACACCCCCACTGTCCTCAGTAATATTAACACACTGACAGAGAACACAGATTAATATTAACACACTCACTGACACACTGTGTATATCATGACCCACAGTCAGATACACCCGGTGAAGTGCAAAACACCCCCACTGTCCTCAGCAATATTAACACACTGACAGAGAACACAGATAAATATTAACACTCTCACTGACACACTGTGTACATCATGACCCACAGTCAGATACACCCTGTGAAGTGTAAAACACCCCCACTGTCCTCAGTAATATTAACACCCTGACAGAGAACACAGATTAATATTAACACACTCACTGACACACTGTGTATATCATGACCCACAGTCAGATACACCCTGTGAAGTGTAAAACACCCCCACTGTCCTCAGGAATATTAACACCCTGACAGAGAACACAGATTAATATTAACACACTCACTGACACACTGTGTATATCATGACCCACAGTCAGATACACCCTGTGAAGTGTAAAACACCCCCACTGTCCTCAGGAATATTAACACACTGACAGAGAACACAGATTAATATTAACACATTCACTGACACACTGTGTATATCATGACCCACAGTCAGATACACCCTGTGAAGTGTAAAACACCCCCACTGTCCTCAGTAATATTAACACACTGACAGAGAACACAGATTAATATTAACACACTCACTGACACACTGTGTATAACATGACCCACAGTCAGATGCACCCTGTGAAGTGTAAAACACCCCCACTGTCCTCAGTAACATTAACACACTGACAGAGAACACAGATTAATATTAACACACTCACTGACACACTGTGTACATCATGACCCACCGTCAGATACACCCTGTGAAGTGTAAAACACCCCCACTGTCCTCAGTAATATTAACACACTGACAGAGAACACAGATTAATATTAACACACTCACTGACACACTGTGTAAATCATGACCCACAGTCAGATACACCCGGTGAAGTGTAAAACATCCCCACTGTCCTCAGGAATATTAACACACTGACAGAGAACACAGATTAATATTAACACACTCACTGACACACTGTGTACATCATGACCCACAGTCAGATACAACCTGTGAAGTGTAAAACACCCCCACTGTCCTCAGGAATATTAACACACTGACAGAGAACACAGATTAATATTAACACACTCACTGACACACTGTGTATATCATGACCCACAGTCAGATACACCCTGTGAAGTGTAAAACACCCCCACTGTCCTCAGTAATATTAACACACTGACAGAGAACACAGATTAATATTAACACACTCACTGACACACTGTGTACATCATGACCCACAGTCAGATACACCCTGTGAAGTGTAAAACACCCCCACTGTCCTCAGTAATATTAACACACTGACAGAGAACACAGATTAATATTAACACACTCACTGACACACTGTGTATATCATTACCCACAGTCAGATACACCCTGTGAAGTGTAAAACACCCCCACTGTCCTCAGGAATATTAACACACTGACAGAGAACACAGATTAATGTTAACACACTCACTGACACACTGTGTATATCATGACCCACAGTCAGATACACCCTGTGAAGTGTAAAACACCCCCACTGTCCCCAGTAATATTAACACACTGACAGAGAACACAGATTAATATTAACACACTCACTGACACACTGTGTATATCATGACCCACTGTCAGATACACCCGGTGAAGTGTAAAACACCCCCACTGTCCTCAGCAATATTAACACACTGACAGAGAACACAGATTAATATTAACACTCTCACTGACACACTGTGTACATCATGACCCACAGTCAGATACACCCTGTGAAGTGTAAAACACCCCCACTGTCCTCAGCAATATTAACACCCTGACAGAGAACACAGATTAATATTAACACACTCACTGACACACTGTGTATATCATGACCCACAGTCAGATACACTCTGTGAAGTGTAAAACACCCCCACTGTCCTCAGTAATATTAACACACTGACAGAGAACACAGATTAATATTAACACACTCACTGACACACTGTGTATATCATGACCCACAGTCAGATACACCCTGTGAAGTGTAAAACATCCCCACTGTCCTCAGCAATATTAACACACTGACAGAGAACACAGATTAATATTAACACACTCACTGACACACTGTGTATATCATGACCCACAGTCAGATACACCCTGTGAAGTGTAAAACATCCCCACTGTCCTCAGGAATATTAACACACTGACAGAGAACACAGATTAATATTAACACACTCACTGACACACTGTGTACATCATGACCCACAGTCAGATACACCCTGTGAAGTGTAAAACACCCCCACTGTCCTCAGTAATATTAACACACTGACAGAGAACACAGATTAATATTAACACATTCACTGACACACAGTGTATATCATGACCCACAGTCAGATACACCCTGTGAAGTGTAAAACACCCCCACTGTCCTCAGTAATATTAACACACTGACAGAGAACACAGATTAATATTAACACACTCACTGACACACTGTGTATATCATGACCCACAGTCAGATACACCCGGTGAAGTGTAAAACACCCCCACTGTCCTCAGTAATATTAACACACTGACAGAGAACACAGATTAATATTAACACACTCACTGACACACTGTGTATATCATGACCCACAGTCAGATACACCCTGTGAAGTGTGAAACATCCCCACTGTCCTCAGTAATATTAACACACTGACAGAGAACACAGATTAATATTAACACACTCACTGACACACTGTGTATATCATGACCCACAGTCAGAAACACCCTGTGAAGTGTAAAACACCCCCACTGTCCTCAGTAATATTAACACACTGACAGAGAACACAGATTAATATTAACACACTCACTGACACACTGTGTATATCATGACCCACAGTCAGATACACCCTGTGAAGTGTAAAACATCCCCACTGTCCTCAGTAATATTAACACACTGATATAGAACACAGATTAATATTAAAACACTCACTGACACACTGTGTATATCATGACCCACAGTCAGATACACCCTGTGATGTGTAAAACACCCCCACTGTCCTCAGGAATATTAACACACTGACAGAGAACACAGATTAATATTAACACACTCACTGACACACTGTGTATATCATGACCCACAGTCAGATACACCCTGTGAAGTGTAAAACACCCCCACTGTCCTCAGAAATATTAACACACTGACAGAGAACACAGATTAATATTAACACACTCACTGACACACTGTGTATATCATGACCCACAGTCAGATACACCCTGTGAAGTGTAAAACACCCCCACTGTCATCAGGAATATTAACACACTGACAGAGAACACAGATTAATATTAACACACTCTCTGACACACTGTGTATATCATGACCCACAGTCAGATACACCCTGTTAAGTGTAAAACACCCCCACTGTCCTCAGGAATATTAACACACTGACAGAGAACACAGATTAATATTAACACATTCACTGACACACTGTGTATATCATGACCCACAGTCAGATACACCCTGTGAAGTGTAAAACACCCCCACTGTCCTCAGTAATATTAACACACTGACAGAGAACACAGATTAATATTAACACACTCACTGACACACTGTGTATATCATGACCCACAGTCAGATACACCCTGTGAAGTGTAAAACACCCCCACTGTCCTCAGTAATATTAACACACTGACAGAGAACACAGATTAATATTAACACACTCACTGACACACTGTGTATAACATGACCCACAGTCAGATGCACCCTGTGAAGTGTAAAACACCCCCACAGTCCTCAGTAACATTAACACACTGACAGAGAACACAGATTAATATTAACACACTCACTGACACACTGTGTACATCATGACCCACCGTCAGATTCACCCTGTGAAGTGTAAAACACCCCCACTGTCCTCAGTAATATTAACACACTGACAGAGAACACAGATTAATATTAACACACTCACTGACACACTGTGTAAATCATGACCCACAGTCAGATACACCCGGTGAAGTGTAAAACATCCCCACTGTCCTCAGGAATATTAACACAC
This sequence comes from Heterodontus francisci, assembly GCF_036365525.1. NCBI lineage: Eukaryota > Metazoa > Chordata > Chondrichthyes > Heterodontiformes > Heterodontidae > Heterodontus > Heterodontus francisci. Next base: position 109,786 of record NW_027141865.1, on the reverse strand, counting down.
TGACAGAGAACACAGATTAATATTAACACACTCACTGACACACTGTGTATATCATGACCCACAGTCAGATGCTCCCTGTGAAGTGTAAAACACCCCCACTGTCCTCAAGAATATTAACACACTGACAGAGAACACAGATTAATATTAACACACTCACTGACACACTGTGTATATCATGACCCACAGTCAGATACACCCTGTGAAGTGTAAAACACCCCCACTGTCCTCAGTAATATTAACACACTGACAGAGAACACAGATTAATATTAACACACTCACTGACACACTGTGTATATCATGACCCACAGTCAGATACACCCGGTGATGTGTAAAACACCCCCACTGTCCTCAGCAATATTAACACACTGGCAGAGAACACAGATTAATATTAACACTCTCACTGACACACTGTGTACATCATGACCCACAGTCAGATACACCCTGTGAAGTGTAAAACACCCCCACTGTCCTCAGTAATATTAACACCCTGACAGAGAACACAGATTAATATTAACACACTCACTGACACACTGTGTATATCATGACCCACAGTCAGATACACTCTGTAAAGTGTAAAACACCCCCACTGTCCTCAGTAATATTAACACACTGACAGTGAACACAGATTAATATTAACACACTCACTGACACACTGTGTATATCATGACCCACAGTCAGATACACCCTGTGAAGTGTAAAACATCCCCACTGTCCTCAGCAATATTAACACACTGACAGAGAACACAGATTAATATTAACACACTCACTGACACACTGTGTATATCATGACCCACAGTCAGATACACCCTGTGAAGTGTAAAACATCCCCACTGTCCTCAGGAATATTAACACACTGACAGAGAACACAGATTAATATTAACACACTCACTGACACACTGTGTACATCATGACCAACAGTCAGATACACCCTGTGAAGTGTAAAACACCCCCACTGTCCTCAGTAATATTAACACACTGACAGAGAACACAGATTAATATTAACACATTCACTGACACACTGTGTATATCATGACCCACAGTCAGATACACCCTGTGAAGTGTAAAACACCCCCACTGTCCTCAGTAATATTAACACACTGACAGAGAACACAGATTAATATTAACACACTCACTGACACACTGTGTATATCATGACCCACAGTCAGATACACCCTGTGAAGTGTAAAACATCCCCACTGTCCTCAGTAATATTAACACCCTGACAGAGAACACAGATTAATATTAACACACTCACTGACACACTGTGTATATCATGACCCACAGTCAGATACACCCTGTGAAGTGTAAAACACCCCCACTGTCCTCAGTAATATTAACACACTGACAGAGAACACAGATTAATATTAACACACTCACTGACACACTGTGTATATCATGACCCACAGTTAGATACACCCGGTGAAGTGTAAAACATCCCCACTGTCCTCAGGAATATTAACACACTGACAGAGAACACAGATTAATATTAACACACTCACTGACACACTGTGTATATCATGACCCACAGTCAGATGCACCCTGTGAAGTGTAAAACACCCCCACTGTCCTCAAGAATATTAACACACTGACAGAGAACACAGATTAATATTAACACACTCACTGACACACTGTGTACATCATGACCCACAGTCAGATACACCCTGTGAAGTGTAAAACACCCCCACTGTCCTCAGGAATATTAACACACTGACAGAGAACACAGATTAATATTAACACACTCACTGACACACTGTGTATATCATGACCCACAGTCAGATACACCCTGTGAAGTGTAAAACACCCCCACTGCCCTCAGTAATATTATCACACTGACAGAGAACACCGATTAATATTAACACACTCACTGACACACTGTGTACATCATGACCCACAGTCAGATACACCCTGTGAAGTGTAAAACACCACCACTGTCCTCAGTAATATTAACACACTGACAGAGAACACAGATTAATATTAACACACTCACTGACACACTGTGTATATCATGACCCACAGTCAGATACACCCTGTGAAGTGTAAAACACCCCCACTGTCCTCAGGAATATTAACACACTGACAGAGAACACAGATTAATGTTAACACACTCACTGACACACTGTGTATATCATGACCCACAGTCAGATACACCCTGTGAAGTGTAAAACACCCCCACTGTCCTCAGTAATATTAACACACTGACAGAGAACACAGATTAATATTAACACACTCACTGACACTCTGTGTATATCATGACCCACAGTCAGATACACCCGGTGAAGTGTAAAACACCCCCACTGTCCTCAGCAATATTAACACACTGACAGAGATCACAGATTAATATTAACACTCTCACTGACACACTGTGTACATCATGACCCACAGTCAGATACACCCTGTGAAGTGTAAAACACCCCCACTGTCCTCAGTAATATTAACACCCTGACAGAGAACACAGATTAATATTAACACACTCACTGACACACTGTGTATATCATGACCCACAGTCAGATACACTCTGTGAAGTGTAAAACACCCCCACTGTCCTCAGTAATATTAACACACTGACAGAGAACACAGATTAATATTAACACACTCACTGACACACTGTGTATATCATGACCCACATTCAGATACACCCTGTGAAGTGTAAAACATCCCCACTGTCCTCAGCAATATTAACACACTGACAGAGAACACAGATTAATATTAACACATTCACTGACACACTGTGTATATCATGACACACAGTCAGATACACCCTGTGAAGTGTAAAACACCCCCACTGTCCTCAGTAATATTAACACACTGACAGAGAACACAGATTAATTTTAACACACTCACTGACACACTGTGTATATCATGACCCACAGTCAGATACACCCTGTGAAGTGTAAAACATCCCCACTGTCCTCAGTAATATTAACACCCTGACAGAGAACACAGATTAATATTAACACACTCACTGACACACTGTGTATATCATGACCCACAGTCAGATACACCCTGTGAAGTGTAAAACACCCCCACTGTCCTCAGTAATATTAACACACTGACAGAGAACACAGATTAATATTAACACACTCACTGACACACTGTGTATATCATGACCCACAGTTAGATACACCCGGTGAAGTGTAAAACATCCCCACTGTCCTCAGGAATATTAACACACTGACAGAGAACACAGATTAATATTAACACACTCACTGACACACTGTGTATATCATGACCCACAGTCAGATGCACCCTGTGAAGTGTAAAACACCCCCACTGTCCTCAAGAATATTAACACACTGACAGAGAACACAGATTAATATTAACACACTCACTGACACACTGTGTACATCATGACCCACAGTCAGATACACCCTGTGAAGTGTAAAACACCCCCACTGTCCTCAGGAATATTAACACACTGACAGAGAACACAGATTAATATTAACACACTCACTGACACACTGTGTATATCATGACCCACAGTCAGATACACCCTGTGAAGTGTAAAACACCCCCACTGTCCTCAGTAATATTATCACACTGACAGAGAACACAGATTAATATTAACACACTCACTGACACACTGTGTACATCATGACCCACTGTCAGATACACCCTGTGAAGTGTAAAACACCACCACTGTCCTCAGTAATATTAACACACTGACAGAGAACACAGATTAATATTAACACACTCACTGACACACTGTGTATATCATGACCCACAGTCAGATACACCCTGTGAAGTGTAAAACACCCCCACTGTCCTCAGGAATATTAACACACTGACAGAGAACACAGATTAATGTTAACACACTCACTGACACACTGTGTATATCATGACCCACAGTCAGATACACCCTGTGAAGTGTAAAACACCCCCACTGTCCTCAGTAATATTAACACACTGACAGAGAACACAGATTAATATTAACACACTCACTGACACTCTGTGTATATCATGACCCACAGTCAGATACACCCGGTGAAGTGTAAAACACCCCCACTGTCCTCAGCAATATTAGCACACTGACAGAGATCACAGATTAATATTAACACTCTCACTGACACACTGTGTACATCATGACCCACAGTCAGATACACCCTGTGAAGTGTAAAACACCCCCACTGTCCTCAGTAATATTAACACCCTGACAGAGAACACAGATTAATATTAACACACTCACTGACACACTGTGTATATCATGACCCACAGTCAGATACACTCTGTGAAGTGTAAAACACCCCCACTGTCCTCAGTAATATTAACACACTGACAGAGAACACAGATTAATATTAACACACTCACTGACACACTGTGTATATCATGACCCACAGTCAGATACACCCTGTGAAGTGTGAAACATCCCCACTGTCCTCAGCAATATTAACACACTGACAGAGAACACAGATTAATATTAACACACTCACTGACACACTGTGTATATCATGACCCACAGTCAGATACACCCTGTGAAGTGTAAAACATCCCCACTGTCCTCAGGAATATTAACACACTGACAGAGAACACAGATTAATATTAACACACTCACTGACACACTGTGTACATCATGACCCACAGTCAGATACACCCTGTGAAGTGTAAAACACCCCCACTGTCCTCAGTAATATTAACACACTGACAGAGAACACAGATTAATATTAACACATTCACTGACACACTGTGTATATCATGACCCACAGTCAGATACACCCTGTGAAGTGTAAAACACCCCCACTGTCCTCAGTAATATTAACACACTGACAGAGAACACAGATTAATATTAACACACTCACTGACACACTGTGTATATCATGACCCACAGTCAGATACACCCTGTGAAGTGTAAAACATCCCCACTGTCCTCAGTAATATTAACACCCTGACAGAGAACACAGATTAATATTAACACACTCACTGACACACTGTGTATATCATGACCCACAGTCAGATACACCCTGTGAAGTGTAAAACACCCCCACTGTCCTCAGTAATATTAACACACTGACAGAGAACACAGATTAATATTAACACACTCACTGACACACTGTGTATATCATGACCCACAGTTAGATACACCCTGTGAAGTGTAAAACATCCCCACTGTCCTCAGGAATGTTAACACACTGACAGAGAACACAGATTAATATTAACACACTCACTGACACACTGTGTATATCATGACCCACAGTCAGATACACCCTGTGAAGTGTAAAACACCCCCACTGTCCTCAGTAATATTAACACACTGACAAAGTACACAGATTAATATTAACACACTCACTGACACACTGTGTACATCATGACCCACAGTCAGATACACCCTGTGTAGTGTAAAACACCCCCACTGTCCTCAGTAATATTAACACACTGACAGAGAACACAGATTAATATTAACACACTCACTGACACACTGTGTATATCATGACCCACAGTCAGATAAACCCTGTGAAGTGTAAAACACCCCCACTGTCCTCAGGAATATTAACACACTGACAGAGAACACAGATTAATATTAACACACTCACTGACACACTGTGTATATCATGATCCAGAGTCAGATAAACCCTGTGAAGTGTAAAACACCCCCACTGTCCTCAGGAATATTAGCACACTGACAGAGAACACAGATTAATATTAACACACTCACTGACACACTGTGTATATCATGACCCACAGTCAGATAAACCCTGTGAAGTGTAAAACACCCCCACTGTCCTCAGTAATATTAACACACTGACAGAGAACACAGATTAATATTACCACACTCACTGACACACTGTGTATATCATGACCCACAGTCAGATACACCCTGTGAAGTGTAAAACACCCCCACTGTCCTCAGTAATATTAACACACTGACAGAGTACACAGATTAATATTAACACACTCACTGACACACTGTGTATATCATGTCCCACAGTCAGATACACCCTGTGAAGTGTAAAACACCCCCACTGACCTCAGGAATATTAACACACTGACAGAGAACACAGATTAATATTAACACACTCACTGACACACTGTGTACATCATGACCCACAGTCAGATAAACCCCTTGAAGTGTAAAACACCCCCACTGTCCTCAGTAATATTAACACACTGACAGAGAACACAGATTAATATTAACACACTCACTGACACACTGTGTATATCATGACCCACAGTCAGATAAACCACGTGAAGTGTAAAACACCCCCACTGTCCTCAGTAATATTAACACACTGACAGAGAACACAGATTAATATCAACACACTCACTGACACACTGTGTGTATCATGACCCACAGTCAGATACACCCTGTGAAGTGTAAAACACCCCCACTGTCCTCAGGAATATTAACACACTGACAGAGAACACAGATTAATATTAACACACTCACTGACACACTGTGTATATCATGACCCACAGTCAGATACACCCTGTGAAGTGTAAAACACCCCCACTGTCCTCAGTAATATTAACACACTGACAGAGAACACAGATTAATATTAACACACTCACTGACACACTGTGTCTATCATGACCGACAGTTAGATACACCCTGTGAAGTGTAAAACACCCCCACTGTCCTCAGTAATATTAACACACTGACAGAGTACACAGATTAATATTAACACACTCACTGACACACTGTGTATATCATGACCCACAGTCAGATACACCCTGTGAAGTGTAAAACACCCCCACTGTCCTCAGTAATATTAACACACTTACAGAGTACACAGATTAATATTAACACACTCACTGACACACTGTGTATATCATGACCCACAGTCAGATACACCCTGTGAAGTGTAAAACACCCCCACTGTCCTCAGGAATATTAACACACTGACAGAGTACACAGATTAATATTAACACACTCACTGACACACTGTGTACATCATGACCCACAGTCAGATACACCCTGTGAAGTGTAAAACACCCCCACTGTCCTCAGGAATATTAACACACTGACAGAGAACACAGATTAATATTAACACACTCACTGACACACTGTGTATATCATGACCCACAGTCAGATACACCCTGTGAAGTGTAAAACACCCCCACTGTCCTCAGGAATATTAACACACTGACAGAGAACACAGATTAATATAAACACACTCACTGACACACTGTATATATCATGACCCACAGTTAGATACACCCTGTGAAGTGTAAAACATCCCCACTGTCCTCAGGAATGTTAACACACTGACAGAGAACACAGATTAATATTAACACACTCACTGACACACTGTGTATATCATGACCCACAGTCAGATACACCCTGTGAAGTGTAAAACACCCCCACTGTCCTCAGTAATATTAACACACTGACAAAGTACACAGATTAATATTAACACACTCACTGACACACTGTGTACATCATGACCCACAGTCAGATACACCCTGTGAAGTGTAAAACACCCCCACTGTCCTCAGTAATATTAACACACTGACAGAGAACACAGATTAATATTAACACACTCACTGACACACTGTGTATATCATGACCCACAGTCAGATAAACCCTGTGAAGTGTAAAACACCCCCACTGTCCTCAGGAATATTAACACACTGACAGAGAACACAGATTAATATTAATACACTCACTGACACACTGTGTATATCATGATCCAGAGTCAGATAAACCCTGTGAAGTGTAAAACACCCCCACTGTCCTCAGGAATATTAGCACACTGACAGAGAACACAGATTAATATTAACACACTCACTGACACACTGTGTATATCATGACCCACAGTCAGATAAACCCTGTGAAGTGTAAAACACCCCCACTGTCCTCAGTAATATTAACACACTGACAGAGAACACAGATTAATATTACCACACTCACTGACACACTGTGTATATCATGACCCACAGTCAGATACACCCTGTGAAGTGTAAAACACCCCCACTGTCCTCAGTAATATTAACACACTGACAGAGTACACAGATTAATATTAACACACTCACTGACACACTGTGTATATCATGACCCACAGTCAGATACACCCTGTGAAGTGTAAAACAGCCCCACTGTCCTCAGGAATATTAACACACTGACAGAGAACACAGATTAATATTAACACACTCACTGGCACACTGTGTACATCATGACCCACAGTCAGATAAACCCCTTGAAGTGTAAAACACCCCCACTGTCCTCAGTAATATTAACACACTGACAGAGAACACAGATTAATATTAACACACTCACTGACACACTGTGTATATCATGACCCACAGTCAGATAAACCCCGTGAAGTGTAAAACACCCCCACTGTCCTCAGTAATATTAACACACTGACAGAGAACACAGATTAATATCAACACACTCACTGACACACTGTGTGTATCATGACCCACAGTCAGATACACCCTGTGAAGTGTAAAACACCCCCACTGTCCTCAGGAATATTAACACACTGACAGAGAACACAGATTAATATTAACACACTCACTGACACACAGTGTATATCATGACCTACAGTCAGATACACCCTGTGAAGTGTAAATCACCCCCACTGTCCTCAGTAATATTAACACACTGACAGAGAACACAGATTAATATTAACACACTCACTGACACACTGTGTCTATCATGACCCACAGTTAGATACACCCTGTGAAGTGTAAAACACCCCCACTGTCCTCAGTAATATTAACACACTGACAGAGTACACAGATTAATATTAACACACTCACTGACACACTGTGTATATCATGACCCACAGTCAGATACACCCTGTGAAGTGTAAAACACCCCCACTGTCCTCAGGAATATTAACACACTGACAGAGAACACAGATTAATATTAACACACTCACTGACACACTGTGTACATCATGACCCACAGTCAGATACACCCTGTGATGTGTAAAACACCCCCACTGTCCTCAGTAATATTAACACACTTACAGAGTACACAGATTAATATTAACACACTGACAGAGAACACAGATTAATATTAACACACTCACTGACACACTGTGTATATCATGACCCACAGTCAGATACACCCTGTGAAGTGTAAAACACCCCCACTGTCCTCAGTAATATTAACACACTGACAGAGAACACAGATTAATATTAACACACTCACTGACACACTGTGTACATCATGACCTACAGTCAGATAAACCCTGTGAAGTGTAAAACACCCACACTGTCCTCAGGAATATTAACACACTGACAGAGAACACAGATTAATATTAACACACTGACTGACACACTGTGTATATCATGACCCACAGTCAGATACACCCGGTGAAGTGTAAAACACCCCCACTGTCCTCAGGAATATTAACACACTGACAGAGAACACAGATTAATATTAATACACTCACTGACACACTGTGTACATCGTGACCCACAGTCAGATACACCCTGTGAAGTGTAAAACACCCCCACTGTCCTCAGTAATATTAACACACTGACAGAGAACACAGATTAATATTAACACACTCACTGACACACTGTGTATATCATGACCCACAGTCAGATACACCCTGTGAAGTGTAAAACACCCCCACTGTCCTCAGGTATATTAACACACTGACAGAGAACACAGATTAATATTAACACACTCACTGACACACTGTGTATATCATGACCCACAGTCAGATACACCCTGTGAAGTGTAAAACACCCCCACTGTCCTCAGTAATATTAACACACTGACAGAGAACACAGATTAATATTAACACACTCACTGACACACTGTGTATATCATGACCCACAGTCAGATACACTCTGTGAAGTGTAAAACACCCCCACTGTCCTCAGGTATATTAACACACTGACAGAGAACACAGATTAATATTAACACACTCACTGACACACTGTGTATATCATGACCCACAGTCAGATAAACCCCGTGAAGTGTAAAACACCCCCACTGTCCTCAGTAATATTAACACACTGACAGAGAACACAGATTAATATTAACACACTCACTGACACACTGTGTGTATCATGACCCACAGTCAGATACACCCTGTGAAGTGTAAAACACCCCCACTGTCCTCAGGAATATTAACACACTGACAGAGAACACAGATTAATATTAACACACTCACTGACATACTGTGAATATCATGACCCTCAGTCAGATACACCCTGTGAAGTGTAAAACACCCCCACTGTCCTCAGTAATATTAACACACTGACAGAGAACACAGATTAATATTAGCACACTCACTGACACACTGTGTATATCATGACCTACAGTCAGATACACCCTGTGAAGTGTAAAACACCCCCACTGTCCTCAGTAATATTAACACACTGACAGAGAACACAGATTAATATTAACACACTCACTGACACACTGAGTCTATCATGACCCACAGTTAGATACACCCTGTGAAGTGTAAAACACCCCCACTGTCCTCAGTAATATTAACACACTGACAGAGTACACAGATTAATATTAACACACTCACTGACACACTGTGTATATCATGACCCACAGTCAGATACACCCTGTGAAGTGTAAAACATTCCCACTGTCCTCAGGAATATTAACACACTGACAGAGAACACAGATTAATATTAACACACTCACTGACACACTGTGTATATCATGACCCAGAGTCAGATACACCCTGTGAAGTGTAAAACACCCCCACTGTCCTCAGGAATATTAACACACTGACAGAGAACACAGATTAATATTAACACACTCACTGACACACTGTGTACATCATGACCCACAGTCAGATACACCCTGTGAAGTGTAAAACACCCCCACTGTCCTCAGGAATATTAACACACTGACAGAGAACACAGATTAATATTAACACACTCACTGACACACTGTGTACATCATGACCCACAGTCAGATACACCCTGTGAAGTGTAAAACACCCCCACTGTCCTCAGGAATATTAACACACTGACAGAGTACAGAGATTAATATTAACACACTCACTGACACACTGTGTACATCATGACCCACAGTCAGATACACCCTGTGAAGTGTAAAACACCCCCACTGTCCTCAGGAATATTAACACACTGACAGAGAACACAGATTAATATTAACACACTCACTGACACACTGTGTATATCATGACCCACAGTCAGATACACCCTGTGAAGTGTAAAACACCCCCACTGTCCTCAGGAATATTAACACACTGACAGAGAACACAGATTAATATTAACACACTCACTGACACACTGTGTATATCATGACCCACAGTCAGATACACCCTGTGAAGTGTAAAACACCCCCACTGTCCTCAGGAATATTAACACACTGACAGAGAACACAGATTAATATTAACACACTCACTGACACACTGTGTACATCATGACCTACAGTCAGATAAACCCTGTGAAGTGTAAAGCACCCGCACTGTCCTCAGGAATATTAACACACTGACAGAGAACACAGATTAATATTAACACACTGACTGACACACTGTGTATATCATGACCCACAGTCAGATACACCCTGTGAAGTGTAAAACACCCCCACTGTCCTCAGGAATATTAACACACTGACAGAGAACACAGATTAATATTAACACACTGACTGACACACTGTGTATATCATGACCCACAGTCAGATACACCCTGTGAAGTGTAAAACACCCCCACTGTCCTCAGTAATATTAACACACTGACAGAGAACACAGATTAATATTAACACACTCACTGACACACTGTGTACATCATGACCCACAGTCAGATACACCCTGTGAAGTGTAAAACACCCCCACTGTCCTCAGTAATATTAACACACTGACAGAGAACACAGATTAATATTAACACACTCACTGACACACTGTGTATATCATGACCCACAGTCAGATACACCCTGTGAAGTGTAAAACACCCCCACTGTCCTCAGGTATATTAACACACTGACAGAGAACACAGATTAATATTAACACACTCACTGACACACTGTGTATATCATGACCCAGAGTCAGATACACCCTGTGAAGTGTAAAACACCCCCACTGTCCTCAGGAATATTAACACACTGACAGAGAACACAGATTAATATTAACACACTCACTGACACACTGTGTACATCATGACCCACAGTCAGATACACCCTGTGAAGTGTAAAACACCCCCGCTGTCCTCAGGAATATTAACACACTGACAGAGAACACAGATTAATATTAACACACTCACTGACACACTGTGTACATCATGACCCACAGTCAGATACACCCTGTGAAGTGTAAAACACCCCCACTGTCCTCAGGAATATTAACACACTGACAGAGAACACAGATTAATATTAACACACTTACTGACACACTGTGTACATCATGACCCACAGTCAGATACACCCTGTGAAGTGTAAAACACCCCCACTGTCCTCAGGAATATTAACACACTGACAGAGAACACAGATTAATATTAACACACACTGACACACTGTGTACATCATGACCCACAGTCAGATACACCCTGTGAAGTTTAAAACACCCCCACTGTCCTCAGGAATATTAACACACTGACAGAGAACACAGATTAATATTAACACACTCACTGACACACTGTGTATATCATGACCCACAGTCAGATACACCCTGTGAAGTGTAAAACACCCCCACTGTCCTCAGGAATATTAACACACTGACAGAGAACACAGATTAATATAAACACACTCACTGACACACTGTATATATCATGACCCACAGTTAGATACACCCTGTGAAGTGTAAAACATCCCCACTGTCCTCAGGAATGTTAACACACTGACAGAGAACACAGATTAATATTAACACACTCACTGACACACTGTGTATATCATGACCCACAGTCAGATACACCCTGTGAAGTGTAAAACACCCCCACTGTCCTCAGTAATATTAACACACTGACAAAGTACACAGATTAATATTAACACACTCACTGACACACTGTGTACATCATGACCCACAGTCAGATACACCCTGTGAAGTGTAAAACACCCCCACTGTCCTCAGTAATATTAACACACTGACAGAGAACACAGATTAATATTAACACACTCACTGACACACTGTGTATATGATGACCCACAGTCAGATAAACCCTGTGAAGTGTAAATCACCCCCACTGTCCTCAGTAATATTAACACACTGACAGAGAACACAGATTAATATTAACACACTCACTGACACACTGTGTCTATCATGACCCACAGTTAGATACACCCTGTGAAGTGTAAAACACCCCCACTGTCCTCAGTAATATTAACACACTGACAGAGTACACAGATTAATATTAACACACTCACTGACACACTGTGTATATCATGACCCACAGTCAGATACACCCTGTGAAGTGTAAAACACCCCCACTGTCCTCAGGAATATTAACACACTGACAGAGAACACAGATTAATATTAACACACTCACTGACACACTGTGTACATCATGACCCACAGTCAGATACACCCTGTGATGTGTAAAACACCCCCACTGTCCTCAGTAATATTAACACACTTACAGAGTACACAGATTAATATTAACACACTGACTGACACACTGTGTCTATCATGACCCACAGTTAGATACACCCTGTGAAGTGTAAAACACCCCCACTGTCCTCAGTAATATTAACACACTGACAGAGTACACAGATTAATATTAACACACTCACTGACACACTGTGTATATCATGACCCACAGTCAGATACACCCTGTGAAGTGTAAAACACCCCCACTGTCCTCAGGAATATTAACACACTGACAGAGAACACAGATTAATATTAACACACTCACTGACACACTGTGTACATCATGACCCACAGTCAGATACACCCTGTGATGTGTAAAACACCCCCACTGTCCTCAGTAATATTAACACACTTACAGAGTACACAGATTAATATTAACACACTGACAGAGTACACAGATTAATATTAACACACTCACTGACACACTGTGTATATCATGACCCACAGTCAGATACACCCTGTGAAGTGTAAAACACCCCCACTGTCCTCAGTAATATTAACACACTGACAGAGAACACAGATTAATATTAACACACTCACTGACACACTGTGTACATCATGACCTACAGTCAGATAAACCCTGTGAAGTGTAAAACACCCACACTGTCCTCAGGAATATTAACACACTGACAGAGAACACAGATTAATATTAACACACTGACTGACACACTGTGTATATCATGACCCACAGTCAGATACACCCGGTGAAGTGTAAAACACCCCCACTGTCCTCAGGAATATTAACACACTGACAGAGAACACAGATTAATATTAACACACTCACTGACACACTGTGTACATCGTGACCCACAGTCAGATACACCCTGTGAAGTGTAAAACACCCCCACTGTCCTCAGTAATATTAACACACTGACAGAGAACACAGATTAATATCAACACACTCACTGACACACTGTGTGTATCATGACCCACAGTCAGATACACCCTGTGAAGTGTAAAACACCCCCACTGTCCTCAGGAATATTAACACACTGACAGAGAACACAGATTAATATTAACACACTCACTGACACACTGTGTACATCATGACCCACAGTCAGATACACCCTGTGATGTGTAAAACACCCCCACTGTCCTCAGTAATATTAACACACTTACAGAGTACACAGATTAATATTAACACACTGACAGAGAACACAGATTAATATTAACACACTCACTGACACACTGTGTATATCATGACCCACAGTCAGATACACCCTGTGAAGTGTAAAACACCCCCACTGTCCTCAGTAATATTAACACACTGACAGAGAACACAGATTAATATTAACACACTCACTGACACACTGTGTACATCATGACCTACAGTCAGATAAACCCTGTGAAGTGTAAAACACCCACACTGTCCTCAGGAATATTAACACACTGACAGAGAACACAGATTAATATTAACACACTGACTGACACACTGTGTATATCATGACCCACAGTCAGATACACCCGGTGAAGTGTAAAACACCCCCACTGTCCTCAGGAATATTAACACACTGACAGAGAACACAGATTAATATTAACACACTCACTGACACACTGTGTACATCGTGACCCACAGTCAGATACACCCTGTGAAGTGTAAAACACCCCCACTGTCCTCAGGAATATTAACACACTGACAGAGTACACAGATTAATATTAACACACTCACTGACACACTGTGTACATCATGACCCACAGTCAGATACACCCTGTGAAGTGTAAAACACCCCCACTGTCCTCAGGAATATTAACACACTGACAGAGAACACAGATTAATATTAACACACTCACTGACACACTGTGTACATCATGACCTACAGTCAGATAAACCCTGTGAAGTGTAAAGCACCCGCACTGTCCTCAGGAATATTAACACACTGACAGAGAACACAGATTAATATTAACACACTGACTGACACACTGTGTATATCATGACCCACAGTCAGATACACCCTGTGAAGTTTAAAACACCCCCACTGTCCTCAGGAATATTAACACACTGACAGAGAACACAGATTAATATTAACACACTGACTGACACACTGTGTATATCATGACCCACAGTCAGATACACCCTGTGAAGTGTAAAACACCCCCACTGTCCTCAGTAATATTAACACACTGACAGAGAACACAGATTAATATTAACACACTCACTGACACACTGTGTACATCATGACCCACAGTCAGATACACCCTGTGAAGTGTAAAGCACCCCCACTGTCCTCAGTAATATTAACACACTGACAGAGAACACAGATTAATATTAACACACTCACTGACACACTGTGTATATCATGACCCACATTCAGATACACCCTGTGAAGTGTAAAACACCCCCACTGTCCTCAGGTATATTAACACACTGACAGAGAACACAGATTAATATTAACACACTCACTGACACACTGTGTATATCATGACCCACAGTCAGATACACCCTGTGAAGTGTAAAACACCCCCACTGTCCTCAGTAATATTAACACACTGACAGAGAACACAGATTAATATTAACACACTCACTGACACACTGTGTATATCATGACCCACACTCAGATAAACCCTGTGAAGTGTAAAACATCCCCACTGTCCTCAGGAATATTAACACTCTGACAGAGAACACAGATTAATATTAACACACTCACTGACACACTGTGTATATCATGACCCACAGTCAGATACACCCTGTGAAGTGTAAAACACCCCCACTGTCCTCAGGTATATTAACACACTGACAGAGAACACAGATTAATATTAACACACTCACTGACACACTGTGTATATCATGACCCACAGTGAGATACACCCTGTGAAGTGTAAAACACCCCCACTGTCCTCAGGAATATTAACACACTGACAGAGAACACAGATTAATATTAACACACACACTGACACACTGTGTATATCATGACCCACAGTCAGATACACCCTGTGAAGTGTAAAACACCCCCACTGTCCTCAGGAATATTAACACACTGACAGAGAACACAGATTAATATTAACACACTCACTGACACACTGTGTACATCATGACCCACAGTCAGATAAACCCCTTGAAGTGTAAAACACCCCCACTGTCCTCAGTAATATTAACACACTGACAGAGAACACAGATTAATATTAACACACTCACTGACACACTGTGTATATCATGACCCACAGTCAGATAAACCCCGTGAAGTGTAAAACACCCCCACTGTCCTCAGTAATATTAACACACTGACAGAGAACACAGATTAATATCAACACACTCACTGACACACTGTGTGTATCATGACCCACAGTCAGATACACCCTGTGAAGTGTAAAACACCCCCACTGTCCTCAGGAATATTAACACACTGACAGAGAACACAGATTAATATTAACACACTCACTGACACACTGTGTATATCATGACCTACAGTCAGATACACCCTGTGAAGTGTAAATCACCCCCACTGTCCTCAGTAATATTAACACACTGACAGAGAACACAGATTAATATTAACACACTCACTGACACACTGTGTCTATCATGACCCACAGTTAGATACACCCTGTGAAGTGTAAAACACCCCCACTGTCCTCAGTAATATTAACACACTGACAGAGTACACAGATTAATATTAACACACTCACTGACACACTGTGTATATCATGACCCACAGTCAGATACACCCTGTGAAGTGTAAAACACCCCCACTGTCCTCAGGAATATTAACACACTGACAGAGAACACAGATTAATATTAACACACTCACTGACACACTGTGTACATCATGACCCACAGTCAGATACACCCTGTGATGTGTAAAACTCCCCCACTGTCCTCAGTAATATTAACACACTTACAGAGTACACAGATTAATATTAACACACTCACTGACACACTGTGTATATCATGACCCACAGTCAGATACACCCTGTGAAGTGTAAAACACCCCCACTGTCCTCAGGAATATTAACACACTGACAGAGTACAGAGATTAATATTAACACACTCACTGACACACTGTGTATATCATGACCCACAGTCAGATACACCCTGTGAAGTGTAAAACACCCCCACTGTCCTCAGGAATATTAACACACTGACAGAGAACACAGATTAATATTAACACACTCACTGACACACTGTGTATATCATGACCCACAGTCAGATACACCCTGTGAAGTGTAAAACACCCCCACTGTCCTCAGTAATATTAACACACTGACAGAGAACACAGATTAATATTAACACACTCACTAACACACTGTGTACATCGTGACCCACAGTCAGATACACCCTGTGAAGTGTAAAACACCCCCACTGTCCTCAGTAATATTAACACACTGACAGAGAACACAGATTAATATTAACACACTCACTGACACACTGTGTATATCATGACCCACAGTCAGATACACCCTGTGAAGTGTAAAACACCCCCACTGTCCTCAGGTATATTAACACACTGACAGAGAACACAGATTAATATTAACACACTCACTGACACACTGTGTATATCATGACCCACAGTCAGATACACCCTGTGAAGTGTAAAACACCCCCACTGTCCTCAGTAATATTAACACACTGACAGAGAACACAGATTAATATTAACACACTCACTGACACACTGTGTATATCATGACCCACAGTCAGATACACTCTGTGAAGTGTAAAACACCCCCACTGTCCTCAGGTATATTAACACACTGACAGAGAACACAGATTAATATTAACACACTCACTGACACACTGTGTATATCATGACCCACAGTCAGATAAACCCCGTGAAGTGTAAAACACCCCCACTGTCCTCAGTAATATTAACACACTGACAGAGAACACAGATTAATATCAACACACTCACTGACACACTGTGTGTATCATGACCCACAGTCAGATACACCCTGTGAAGTGTAAAACACCCCCACTGTCCTCAGGAATATTAACACACTGACAGAGAACACAGATTAATATTAACACACTCACTGACATACTGTGAATATCATGACCCTCAGTCAGATACACCCTGTGAAGTGTAAAACACCCCCACTGTCCTCAGTAATATTAACACACTGACAGAGAACACAGATTAATATTAACACACTCACTGACACACTGTGTATATCATGACCTACAGTCAGATACACCCTGTGAAGTGTAAAACACCCCCACTGTCCTCAGTAATATTAACACACTGACAGAGAACACAGATTAATATTAACACACTCACTGACACACTGTGTCTATCATGACCCACAGTTAGATACACCCTGTGAAGTGTAAAACACCCCCACTGTCCTCAGTAATATTAACACACTGACAGAGTACACAGATTAATATTAACACACTCACTGACACACTGTGTATATCATGACCCACAGTCAGATACACCCTGTGAAGTGTAAAACATTCCCACTGTCCTCAGGAATATTAACACACTGACAGAGAACACAGATTAATATTAACACACTCACTGACACACTGTGTATATCATGACCCAGAGTCAGATACACCCTGTGAAGTGTAAAACACCCCCACTGTCCTCAGGAATATTAACACACTGACAGAGAACACAGATTAATATTAACACACTCACTGACACACTGTGTACATCATGACCCACAGTCAGATACACCCTGTGAAGTGTAAAACACCCCCACTGTCCTCAGGAATATTAACACACTGACAGAGAACACAGATTAATATTAACACACTCACTGACACACTGTGTACATCATGACCCACAGTCAGATACACCCTGTGAAGTGTAAAACACCCCCACTGTCCTCAGGAATATTAACACACTGACAGAGTACAGAGATTAATATTAACACACTCACTGACACACTGTGTACATCATGACCCACAGTCAGATACACCCTGTGAAGTGTAAAACACCCCCACTGTCCTCAGGAATATTAACACACTGACAGAGAACACAGATTAATATTAACACACTCACTGACACACTGTGTATATCATGACCCACAGTCAGATACACCCTGTGAAGTGTAAAACACCCCCACTGTCCTCAGGAATATTAACACACTGACAGAGAACACAGATTAATATTAACACACTCACTGACACACTGTGTATATCATGACCCACAGTCAGATACACCCTGTGAAGTGTAAAACACCCCCACTGTCCTCAGGAATATTAACACACTGACAGAGAACACAGATTAATATTAACACACTCACTGACACACTGTGTACATCATGACCTACAGTCAGATAAACCCTGTGAAGTGTAAAGCACCCGCACTGTCCTCAGGAATATTAACACACTGACAGAGAACACAGATTAATATTAACACACTGACTGACACACTGTGTATATCATGACCCACAGTCAGATACACCCTGTGAAGTGTAAAACACCCCCACTGTCCTCAGGAATATTAACACACTGACAGAGAACACAGATTAATATTAACACACTCACTGACACACTGTGTATATCATGACCCACAGTCAGATACACCCTGTGAAGTGTAAAACACCCCCACTGTCCTCAGTAATATTAACACACTGACAGAGAACACAGATTAATATTAACACACTCACTGACACACTGTGTACATCATGACCCACAGTCAGATACACCATGTGAAGTGTAAAACACCCCCACTGTCCTCAGTAATATTAACACACTGACAGAGAACACAGATTAATATTAACACACTCACTGACACACTGTGTATATAATGACCCACAGTCAGATACACCCTGTGAAGTGTAAAACACCCCCACTGTCCTCAGGTATATTAACACACTGACAGAGAACACAGATTAATATTAACACACTCACTGACACACTGTGTATATCATGACCCAGAGTCAGATACACCCTGTGAAGTGTAAAACACCCCCACTGTCCTCAGGAATATTAACACACTGACAGAGAACACAGATTAATATTAACACACTCACTGACACACTGTGTACATCATGACCCACAGTCAGATACACCCTGTGAAGTGTAAAACACCCCCACTGTCCTCAGGAATATTAACACACTGACAGAGAACACAGATTAATATTAACACACTCACTGACACACTGTGTACATCATGACCCACAGTCAGATACACCCTGTGAAGTGTAAAACACCCCCACTGTCCTCAGGAATATTAACACACTGACAGAGTACAGAGATTAATATTAACACACTTACTGACACACTGTGTACATCATGACCCACAGTCAGATACACCCTGTGAAGTGTAAAACACCCCCACTGTCCTCAGGAATATTAACACACTGACAGAGAACACAGATTAATATTAACACACTCACTGACACACTGTGTATATCATGACCCACAGTCAGATACACCCTGTGAAGTGTAAAACACCCCCACTGTCCTCAGGAATATTAACACACTGACAGAGAACACAGATTAATATTAACACACTCACTGACACACTGTGTATATCATGACCCACAGTCAGATACACCCTGTGAAGTGTAAAACACCCCCACTGTCCTCAGGAATATTAACACACTGACAGAGAACACAGATTAATATTAACACACTCACTGACACACTGTGTACATCATGACCTACAGTCAGATAAACCCTGTGAAGTGTAAAGCACCCGCACTGTCCTCAGGAATATTAACACACTGACAGAGAACACAGATTAATATTAACACACTGACTGACACACTGTGTATATCATGACCCACAGTCAGATACACCCTGTGAAGTGTAAAACACCCCCACTGTCCTCAGGAATATTAACACACTGACAGAGAACACAGATTAATATTAACACACTGACTGACACACTGTGTATATCATGACCCACAGTCAGATACACCCTGTGAAGTGTAAAACACCCCCACTGTCCTCAGTAATATTAACACACTGACAGAGAACACAGATTAATATTAACACACTCACTGACACACTGTGTACATCATGACCCACAGTCAGATACACCCTGTGAAGTGTAAAACACCCCCACTGTCCTCAGTAATATTAACACACTGACAGAGAACACAGATTAATATTAACACACTCACTGACACACTGTGTATATCATGACCCACAGTCAGATACACCCTGTGAAGTGTAAAACACCCCCACTGTCCTCAGGTATATTAACACACTGACAGAGAACACAGATTAATATTAACACACTCACTGACACACTGTGTATATCATGACCCACAGTCAGATACACCCTGTGAAGTGTAAAACACCCCCACTGTCCTCAGTAATATTAACACACTGACAGAGAACACAGATTAATATTAACACACTCACTGACACACTGTGTATATCATGACCCACACTCAGATAAACCCAGTGAAGTGTAAAACATCCCCACTGTCCTCAGGAATATTAACACTCTGACAGAGAACACAGATTAATATTAACACACTCACTGACACACTGTGTATATCATGACCCACAGTCAGATACACCCTGTGAAGTGTAAAACACCCCCACTGTCCTCAGGTATATTAACACACTGACAGAGAACACAGATTAATATTAACACACTCACTGACACACTGTGTATATCATGACCCACAGTCAGATACACCCTGTGAAGTGTAAAACACCCCCACTGTCCTCAGGAATATTAACACACTGACAGAGAACACAGATTAATATTAACACACACACTGACACACTGTGTATATCATGACCCACAGTCAGATACACCCTGTGAAGTGTAAAACACCCCCACTGTCCTCAGGTATATTAACACACTGACAGAGAACACAGATTAATATTAACACACTCACTGACACACTGTGTATATCATGACCCACAGTCAGATACACCCTGTGAAGTGTAAAACACCCCCACTGTCCTCAGTAATATTAACACACTGACAGAGAACACAGATTAATATTAACACACTCACTGACACACTGTGTATATCATGACCCACACTCAGATAAACCCTGTGAAGTGTAAAACATCCCCACTGTCCTCAGGAATATTAACACTCTGACAGAGAACACAGATTAATATTAACACACTCACTGACACACTGTGTATATCATGACCCACAGTCAGATACACCCTGTGAAGTGTAAAACACCCCCACTGTCCTCAGGTATATTAACACACTGACAGAGAACACAGATTAATATTAACACACTCACTGACACACTGTGTATATCATGACCCACAGTCAGATACACCCTGTGAAGTGTAAAACACCCCCACTGTCCTCAGGAATATTAACACACTGACAGAGAACACAGATTAATATTAAC
Source organism: Heterodontus francisci (assembly GCF_036365525.1). Classification (NCBI taxonomy): domain Eukaryota; kingdom Metazoa; phylum Chordata; class Chondrichthyes; order Heterodontiformes; family Heterodontidae; genus Heterodontus; species Heterodontus francisci. Next base: position 87,098 of record NW_027141865.1, on the reverse strand, counting down.
ACACACACTGACACACTGTGTATATCATGACCCACAGTCAGATACACCCTGTGAAGTGTAAAACACCCCCACTGTCCTCAGGAATATTAACACACTGACAGAGAACACAGATTAATATTAACACACTCACTGACACACTGTGTATATCATGACCCACAGTCAGATACACCCTGTGAAGTGTAAAACACCCCCACTGTCCTCAGTAATATTAACACACTGACAGAGAACACTGATTAATATTAACACACTCACTGACACACTGTGTACATCATGACCCAGAGTCAGATACACCCTGTGAACTGTAAAACATCCCCACTGTCCTCAGCAATATTAACACCTGACAGAGAACACAGATTAATATTAACACACTCACTGACACACTGTGTATATCATGACCCACAGTTAGATACACCCTGTGAAGTGTAAAACACCCCCACTGTCCTCAGGAATATTAACACACTGACAGAGAACACAGATTAATATTAACACACTCACTGACACACTGTGTATATCATGACCCACAGTCAGATACACCCTGTGAAGTGTAAAACATCCCCACTGTCCTCAGTAATATTAACACACTGACAGAGAACACAGATTAATATTAACACACTCACTGACACACTGTGTACATCATGACCCACAGTCAGATACACCCTGTGAAGTGTAAAACACCCCCACTGTCCTCAGGAATATTAACACACTGACAGAGAACACAGATTAATATTAACACACTCACTGACACACTGTGTATATTTTGACCCACAGTCAGATACACCCTGTGAAGTGTAAAACACCCCCACTGTCCTCAGGAATATTAACACACTGACAGAGAACACAGATTAATGTTAACACACTCACTGACACACTGTGTACATCATGACCCACAGTCAGATACACCATGTGAAGTGTAAAACACCCCCACTGTCCTCAGTAATATTAACACACTGACAGAGAACACAGATTAATATTAACACAATCACTGACACACTGTGTATATCATGACCCACAGTCAGATAAACCCCGTGAAGTATAAAACACCCCCACTGTCCTCAGTAATATTAACACACTGACAGAGAACACAGATTAATATTAACACACTCACTGACACACTGTGCATATCATGACCCACAGTCAGATACACCCTGTGAAGTGTAAAACACCCCCACTGTCCTCAGGAATATTAACACACTGACAGAGAACACAGATTAATATTAACACACTCACTGACACACTGTGTACATCATGACCCACAGTCAGATACACCCTGTGAAGTGTAAAACACCCCCACTGTCCTCAGGAATATTAACACACTGACAGAGTACACAGATTAATATTAACACACTCACTGACACACTGTGTACATCATGACCCACAGTCAGATACACCCTGTGAAGTGTAAAACACCCCCACTGTCCTCAGGAATATTAACACACTGACAGAGAACACAGATTAATATTAACACACTCACTGACACACTGTGTATATCATGACCCACAGTCAGATACACCCTGTGAAGTGTAAAACACCCCCACTGTCCTCAGGAATATTAACACACTGACAGAGAACACAGATTAATATTAACACACTCACTGACACACTGTGTACATCATGACCCTCAGTCAGATACACCCTGTGAAGTGTAAAACACCCCCACTGTCCTCAGTAATATTAACACACTGACAGAGAACACAGATTAATATTAACACACTCACTGACACACTGTGTATATCATGACCCACAGTCAGATACACCCTGTGAAGTGTAAAACACCCCCACTGTCCTCAGTAATATTAACACACTGAGAGAGAACACAGATTAATATTGACACACTCACGGACACACTGTGTATATCATGACCCACAGTCAGATACACCCTGTGAAGTGTAAAACACCCCCACTGTCATCAGGAATATTAACACACTGACAGAGAACACAGATTAATATTAACACACTCACTGACACACTGTGTATATCATGACTCACAGTCAGATACACCCTGTGAGGTGTAAAACACCCCCACTGTCCTCAGTAATATTAACACACTGACAGAGAACACAGATTAATATTAACACACTCACTGACACACTGTGTATATCATGACCCACAGTCAGATACACCCTGTGAAGTGTAAAACACCCCCACTGTCCTCAGGAATATTAACACACTGACAGAGAACACAGATTAATATTAACACACTCACTGACACACTGTGTATATCATGACCCACAGCCAGATGCACCCTGTGAAGTGTAAAACATCCCCACTGTCCTCAGGAATATTAACACACTGACAGAGAACACAGATTAATATTAACACACTCACTGACACACTGTGTACATCATGACCCACTGTCAGATACACCCTGTGAAGTGTAAAACACCCCCACTGTCCTCAGGAATATTAACACACTGACAGAGAACACAGATTAATATTAACACACTCACTGACACACTGTGTATATCATGACCCACAGTCAGATAAACCCTGTGAAGTGTAAAACACCCCCACTGTCCTCAGTAATATTAACACACTGACAGAGAACACAGATTAATATTAACACACTCACTGACACACTGTGTATATCATGACCCACAGTCAGATACACCCTGTGAAGTGTAAAACACCCCCACTGTACTCAGTAATATTAACACACTGACAGAGAACACAGATTAATATTAACACACTCACTGACACACTATGTATATCATGACCCGCAGTCAGATACACCCTGTGAAGTGTAAAACACCCCCACTGTCCTCAGGAATACTAACACACTGACAGAGAACACAGATTAATATTAACACACTCACTGACACACTGTGTACATCATGACCCACTGTCAGATACACCCTGTGAAGTGTAAAACACCCCCACTGTCCTCAGTAATATTAACACACTGACAGAGAACACAGATTAATATTAACACACTCACTGACACACTGTGTATATCATGACCCACAGTCAGATACACCCGGTGAAGTGTAAAACACCCCCACTGTCCTCAGTAATATTAACACACTGACAGAGAACACAGATGAATATTAACACACTCACTGACACACTGTGTACATCATGACCCACAGTCAGATACACCCTGTGAAGTGTAAAACACCCCCACTGTCCTCAGGAATATTAACACACTGACAGAGAACACAGATTAATATTAACACACTCACTGACACACTTTGTACATCATGACTCACAGTCAGAATAACCCTGTGAAGTGTAAAACACCCCCACTGTCCTCAGGAATATTAACACACTGACAGAGAACACAGATTAATATTAACACACTCACTGACACACTGTGTACATCATGACCCACAGTCAGATACACCCTGTGAAGTGTAAAACACCCCCACTGTCCTCAGGAATATTCACACACTGACAGAGAACACAGATTAATATTAACACACTCACTGACACACTGTGTACATCATGACCCACTGTCAGATACACCCTGTGAAGTGTAAAACACCCCCACTGTCCTCAGTAATATTAACACACTGACAGAGAACACAGATTAATATTAACACACTCACTGACACACTGTGTACATCATGACCCACAGTTAGATACACCCTGTGAAGTGTAAAACACCCCCACTGTCCTCAGTAATATTAACACACTGACAGAGAACACAGATTAATATTAACACACTCACTGACACACTGTGTATATCATGACCCACAGTCAGATACACCCTGTGAAGTGTAAAACACCCCCACTGTCCTCAGTAATATTAACACACTGACAGAGAACACAGATTAATATTAACACACTCACTGACACACTGTGTACATCATGACCCACAGTCAGATACACCCTGTGAAGTGTAAAACACCCCCACTGTCCTCAGTAATATTAACACACTGACAGAGAACACAGATTAATATTAACACACTCACTGACACACTGTGTATATCATGACCCACAGTTAGATACACACTGTGAAGTGTAAAACACACCCACTGTCCTCAGTAATATTAACACACTGAGAGAGAACACATATTAATATTAACACACTCACTGACACACTGTGTATATCATGACCCACAGTCAGATACACCATGTGAAGTGTAAAACATCCCCACTGTCCTCAGTAATATGAACACACTGAGAGAGAAAACAGATTAATATTAAAACACTCACTGACACACTGTGTATATCATGACCCACAGTCAGATACACTCTGTGAAGTGTAAAACACCCCCACTGTCCTCAGTAATATTAACACACTGACAGAGAACACAGATTAATATTAACACACTCACTGACACACTGTGTATAGCATGACGCACAGTCAGATACACTCTGTGAAGTGTAAAACACCCCCACTGTCCTCAGTAATATTAACACACTGACAGAGAACACAGATTAGTATTAACACACTCACTGACACACTGTGTATATCATGACCCACAGTCAGATACACCCTGTGAAGTGTAAAACATCCCCACTGTCCTCAGGAATATTAACACACTGACAGAGAACACAGATTAATATTAACACACTCACTGACACACTGTGTATATCATGACCCACAGTTAGATACACACTGTGAAGTGTAAAACACACCCACTGTCCTCAGTAATATTAACACACTGAGAGAGAACACATATTAATATTAACACACTCACTGACACACTGTGTATATCATGACCCACAGTCAGATACACCCTGTGAAGTGTAAAACATCCCCACTGTCCTCAGTAATATGAACACACTGAGAGAGAACACAGATTAATATTAACACACTCACTGACACCCTGTGTATATCATGACCCACAGTCAGATACACTCTGTGAAGTGTAAAACACCCCCACTGTCCTCAGTAATATTAACACACTGACAGAGAACACAGATTAATATTAACACACTCACTGACACACTGTGTATATCATGACCCACAGTCAGATACACCCTGTGAAGTGTAAAACACCCCCACTGTCCTCAGTAATATTAACACACTGACAGAGAACACAGATTAATATTAACACACTCACTGACACACTGTGTATATCATGACCCACAGTCAGATAAACCCTGTGAAGTGTAAAACACCCCCACTGTCCTCAGGAATATTAACACACTGACAGAGAACACAGATTAATATTAACACACTCACTGACACACTGTGTATATCATGACCCACAGTCAGATACACCCTGTGAAGTGTAAAACACCCCCACTGTCCTCAGGAATATTAACACACTGACAGAGAACACAGATTAATATTAACACACTGACTGACACACTGTGTATATCATGACCCACAGTCAGATACACCCTGTGAAGTGTAAAACACCCCCACAGTCCTCAGGAATATTAACACACAGACAGAGTACACAGATTAATATTAACACACTCACTGACACACTGTGTATATCATGACCCACAGTCAGATACACCCTGTGAAGTGTAAAATACCCCCACTGTCCTCAGTAATATTAACACACTGACAGAGAACACAGATTAATATTAACACACTCACTGACACACTGTGCATATCATGACCCACAGTCAGATAAACCCTGTGAAGTGTAAAACACCCCCACTGTCCTCAGTAATATTAACACACTGACAGAGAACACAGATTAATATTAACACACTCACTGACACACTGTGTATATCATGACCCACAGTCAGATACACCCTGTGAAGTGTAAAACACCCCCACTGTCCTCAGTAATATTAACACACTGACAGAGAACACAGATTAATATTAACACACTCACTGACACACTGTGTATATCATGACTCACAGTCAGATACACCCTGTGAAGTGTAAAACACCCCCACTGCCCTCAGGAATATTAACACACTGACAGAGAACACAGATTAATATTAACACACTCACTGACACACTGTGTATATCATGACCCAGAGTCAGATACACCCTGTGAAGTGTAAAACACCCCCACTGTCCTCAGTAATATTAACACACTGACAGAGAACACAGATTAATATTAACACACTCACTGACACACTGTGTATATCATGACCCACAGTCAGATAAACCCTGTGAAGTGTAAAACACCCCCACTGTCCTCAGTAATATTAACACACTGACAGAGAACACAGATTAATATTAACACACTCACTGAAACACTGTGTATATCATGACCCAGAGTCAGATACACCCTGTGAAGTGTAAAACACCCCCACTGTCCTCAGGAATATTAACACACTGACAGAGAACACAGATTAATATTAACACACTCACTGACACACTGTGTACATCATGACTCACAGTCAGATAAACCCTGTGAAGTGTAAAACACCCCCACTGTCCTCAGTAATATTAACACAATGACAGAGAACACAGATTAATATTAACACACTCACTGACACACTGTGTATATCATGACCCACAGTCAGATACACCCTGTGAAGTGTAAAACACCCCCACTGTCCTCAGGAATATTCACACACTGACAGAGAACACAGATTAATATTAACACACTCACTGACACACTGTGTATGTCATGACCCACAGTCAGATACACCCTGTGAAGTGTAAAACACCCCCACAGTCCTCAGGAATATTAACACACAGACAGAGTACACAGATTAATATTAACACACTCACTGACACACTGTGTATATCATGACCCACAGTCAGATACACCCTGTGAAGTGTAAAATACCCCCACTGTCCTCAGTAATATTAACACACTGACAGAGAACACAGATTAATATTAACACACTCACTGACACACTGTACATATCATGACCCACAGTCAGATAAACCCTGTGAAGTGTAAAACACCCCCACTGTCCTCAGTAATATTAACACACTGACAGAGAACACAGATTAATATTAACACACTCACTGACACACTGTGTACATCATGACTCACAGTCAGATAAACCCTGTGAAGTGTAAAACACCCCCACTGTCCTCAGTAATATTAACACACTGACAGAGAACACAGATTAATATTAACACACTCACTGACACACTGTGTATATCATGACCCACAGTCAGATACACCCTGTGAAGTGTAAAACACCCCTCTGTCCTCAGGAATATTAACACACTGACAGAGAACACAGATTAATATTAACACACTCACTGACACACTGTGTATATCATGACCCACAGTCAGATACACCCTGTGAAGTGTAAAACACCCCCACTGTCCTCAGGAATATTAACACACAGACAGAGTACACAGATTAATATTAACACACTCACTGACACACTGTGTATATCATGACCCACAGTCAGATACACCCTGTGAAGTGTAAAATACCCCCACTGTCCTCAGTAATATTAACACACTGACAGAGAACACAGATTAATATTAACACACTCACTGACACACTGTGCATATCATGACCCACAGTCAGATAAACCCTGTGAAGTGTAAAACACCCCCACTGTCCTCAGTAATATTAACACACTGACAGAGAACACAGATTAATATTAACACACTCACTGACACACTGTGTATATCATGACCCACAGTCAGATACACCCTGTGAAGTGTAAAACACCCCCACTGTCCTCAGTAATATTAACACACTGACAGAGAACACAGATTAATATTAACACACTCACTGACACACTGTGTATATCATGACTCACAGTCAGATACACCCTGTGAAGTGTAAAACACCCCCACTGCCCTCAGGAATATTAACACACTGACAGAGAACACAGATTAATATTAACACACTCACTGACACACTGTGTACATCATGACCCAGAGTCAGATACACCCTGTGAAGTGTAAAACACCCCCACTGTCCTCAGTAATATTAACACACTGACAGAGAACACAGATTAATATTAACACACTCACTGACACACTGTGTACATCATGACCCACAGTCAGATACACCCTGTGAAGTGTAAAACACCCCCACTGTCCTCAGGAATATTAACACACTGACAGAGAACACAGATTAATATTAACACACTCACTGACACACTGTGTATATCATGACCCACAGTCAGATACACCCTGTGAAGTGTAAAACACACCCAATGTCCTCAGGAATATTAACACACTGACAGAGAACACAGATTAATATTAACACACTCACTGACACACTGTGTACATCATGAACCACAGTCAGATACACCCTGTGAAGTGTAAAACACCCCCACTGTCCTCAGTAATATTAACACACTGACAGAGAACACAGATTAATATTAACACACTCACTGACACACTGTGTACATCATGACCCACAGTCAGATACACCCTGTGAAGTGTAAAACACCCCCACTGTCCTCAGCAATATTAACACACTGACAGAGAACACAGATTAATATTAACACACTCACTGACACACTGTGTATATCATGACCCACAGTCAGATACACCCTGTGAAGTGTAAAACACCCCACTGTCCTCAGGAATATTAACACACTGACAGAGAACACAGATTAATATTAACACACTCACTGAAACACTGTGTATATCATGACCCAGAGTCAGATACACCCTGTGAAGTGTAAAACACCCCCACTGTCCTCAGTAATATTAACACACTGACAGAGAACACAGATTAATATTAACACACTCACTGACACACTGTGTATATCATGACCCACAGTCAGATACACCCTGTGAAGTGTAAAACACCCCACTGTCCTCAGGAATATTAACACACTGACAGAGAACACAGATTAATATTAACACACTCACTGAAACACTGTGTATATCATGACCCAGAGTCAGATACACCCTGTGAAGTGTAAAACACCCCCACTGTCCTCAGGAATATTAACACACTGACGGAGAACACAGATTAATATTAACACACTCACTGACACACTGTGTACATCATGACCCACAGTCAGATACACCCTGTGAAGTGTAAAACACCCCCACTGTCCTCAGGAATATTAACACCTGACAGAGAACACAGATTAATATTAACACACTCACTGACACACTGTGTACATCATGACCCACAGTCAGATACACCCTGTGAAGTGTAAAACACCCCCACTGTCCTCAGTAATATTAACACACTGACAGAGAACACAGATTAATATTAACACACTCACTGACACACTGTGTATATCATGACCCACAGTCAGATACACACTGTGAAGTGTAAAACACCCCCACTGTCCTCAGTAATATTAACACACTGACAGAGAACACAGATTAATATTAACACACTCACTGACACACTGTGTATATCATGACCCACAGTCAGATACACCCTGTGAAGTGTAAAACACCCCCACTGTCCTCAGGAATATTAACACACTGACGGAGAACACAGATTAATATTAACACACTCACTGACACACTGTGTACATCATGACCCACAGTCAGATACACCCTGTGAAGTGTAAAACACCCCCACTGTCCTCAGGAATATTAACACCTGACAGAGAACACAGATTAATATTAACACACTCACTGACACACTCTGTATATCATGACCCACAGTCAGATACACCCTGTGAAGTGTAAAACACCATCACTGTCCTCAGCATTATTAACACACTGACAGAGAACACAGATTAATATTAACACACTCACTGACACACTGTGTACATCATGACCCACAGTCAGATACACCCGGTGAAGTGTAAAACACCCCCACTGTCCTCAGTAATATTAACACACTGACAGAGAACACAGATTAATATTAACACACTCACTGACACACTGTGTATACCATGACCCACAGTCAGATACACCCTGTGAAGTGTAAAACACCCCCACTGTCCTCAGGAATATTAACACACTGACAGAGAAGACAGATTAATATTAACACACTCACTGACACACTGTGTATATCATGACCCACAGTCAGATACACCCTGTGAAGTGTAAAACACCCCACTGTCCTCAGCAATATTAACACACTGACAGAGAACACAGATTAATATTAACACACTCACTGACACACTGTGTATATCATGACCCACAGTTAGATAAACCCTGTGAAGTGTAAAACACCCCCACTGTCCTCAGTAATATTAACACACTGACAGAGAAGACAGATTAATATTAACACACTCACTGACACACTGTGTATATCATGACCCACAGTCAGATACACCCTGTGAAGTGTAAAACACCCCCACTGTCCTCAGTAATATTAACACACTGACAGAGAACACAGATTAATATTAACACACTCACTGACACACTGTGTACATCATGACCCACAGTCAGATACACCCTATGAAGTGTAAAACACCCCCACTGTCCTCAGGAATATTAACACACTGACAGAGAACACAGATTAATATGAACACACTCACTGACACACTGTGTACATCATGACCCACAGTCAGATACACCCTGTGAAGTGTAAAACACCCCCACTGTCCTCAGGAATATTAACACACTGACAGAGAACACAGATTAATATGAACACACTCACTGACACACTGTGTACATCATGACTCACAGTCAGATTAACCCTGTGAAGTGTAAAACACCCCCACTGTCCTCAGTAATATTAACACACTGACAGAGAACACAGATTAATATTAACAAACTCACTGACACACTGTGTATATCATGACCCACAGTCAGATAAACCCTGTGAAGTGTAAAACACCCCCACTGTCCTCAGGAATATTAACACACTGACAGAGAACACAGATTAATATTAACACACTCACTGACACACTGTGTATATCATGACCCACAGTCCGATACACCCTGTGAAGTGTAAAACATCCCCACTGTCATCAGTAATATTAACACACTGACAGAGAACACAGATTAATATTAACACACTCACTGACACACTGTGTATATCATGACCCACAGTCAGATACACCCTGTAAAGTGTAAAACACCCCCACTGTCCTCAGGAATATTAACACACTGACAGAGAACACAGATTAATATTAACACACTCACTGACACACTGTGTACATCATGACCCACAGTCCGATACACCCTGTGAAGTGTAAAACACCCCCACTGTCCTCAGTAATATTAACACACTGACAGAGAACACAGATTAATATTAACACACTCACTGACACACTGTGTACATCATGACCCACAGTCAGATACACCCTGTGAAGTGTAAAACACCCCCACTGTCCTCAGGAATATTAACACATTGACAGAGAACACAGATTAATATGAACACACTCACTGACACACTGTGTACATCATGACCCACAGTCAGATACACCCTGTGAAGTGTAAAACATCCCCACTGTCCTCAGTAATATTAACACACTGACAGAAACACAGATTAATATTAGCACACTCACTGACACACTGTGTATATCATGACCCACAGTCAGATACACCCTGTGAAGTGTAAAACATCCCCACTGTCCTCAGAAATATTAACACACTGATAGAAACACAGATTAATATTAACACACTCACTGACACACTGTGTACATCATGACCCACAGTCAGATACACACTGTGAAGTGTAAAACACCCCCACTGTCCTCAGTAATATTAACACACTGACAGAGAACACAGATTAATATTAACACACTCACTGACACACTGTGTACATCATGACCCACAGTCAGATACACCCTGTGAAGTGTAAAACACCCCCACTGTCCTCAGCAATATTAACACACTGACATAGAACACAGATTAATATTAACACACTCACTGACACACTGTGTATATCATGACCCACAGTCAGATACACCTGGTGAAGTGTAAAACACCCCCACTGTCCTCAGGAATATTAACACACTGACAGAGAACACAGATTAATATTAACACACTCACTGACACGCTGTGTACATCATGACCCACAGTCAGATACACCCTGTGAAGTGTAAAACACCCCCACTGTCCTCAGGAATATTAACACACAGACAGAGAACACAGATTAATATTAACACACTCACTGACACGCTGTGTACATCATGACCCACAGTCAGATACACCCTGTGAAGTGTAAAACACCCCCACTGTCCTCAGTAATATTAACACACTGACAGAGAACACAGATTAATATTAACACACTCACTGACACACTGTGTATATCATGACCCACAGTCAGATACACCCTGTGAAGTGTAAAACACCCCCACTGTCCTCAGTAATATTAACACACTGACAGAGAACACAGATTAATATTAACACACTCACTGACACACTGTGTATATCATGACCCAGAGTCAGATACACCCTGTGAAGTGTAAAACACCCCCACTGTCCTCAGGAATATTAACACACTGACAGAGAACACAGATTAATATTAACACACTCACTGACACACTGTGTATATCATGACCCACAGTCAGATACACCCTGTGAAGTGTAAAACACCCCCACTGTCCTCAGTAATATTAACACACTGACAGAGAACACAGATTAATATTAACACACTCACTGACACACTGTGTATATCATGACCCACAGTCAGATACACCCTGTGAAGTGTAAAACACCCCCACTGTCCTCAGTAATATTAACACACTGACAGAGAACACAGATTAATATTAACATACTCACTGACACACTGTGTATATCATGACCCACAGTCAGATACACCCTGTGAAGTGTAAAACACCCCCACTGTCCTCAGGAATATTAACACACTGACAGAGAACACAGATTAATATTAACACACTCACTGACACACTGTGTATATCATGACCCAGAGTCAGATACACCCTGTGAAGTGTAAAACATCCCCACTTTCCTCAGGAATATTAACACACTGACAGAGAACACAGATTAATATTAACACACTCACTGACACACTGTGTACATCATGACCCACAGTCAGATACACCCTGTGAAGTGTAAAACACCCCCACTGTCCTCAGGAATATTAACACACTGACAGAGTACAAAGATTAATATTAACACACTCACTGACACACTGTGTATATCATGACCCACAGTTAGATACACCCTGTGAAGTGTAAAACACCCCCACTGTCCTCAGTAATATTAACACACTGACAGAGAACACAGATTAATATTAACACACTCACTGACACACTGTGTATATCATGACCCACAGTCAGATATACCCTGTGAAGTGTAAAACACCCCCACTGTCCTCAGGAATATTAACACACTGACAGAGAAGACAGATTAATATTAACACACTCACTGACACACTGTGTATATCATGACCCACAGTCAGATACACTCTGTGAAGTGTAAAACACCCCCACTGTCCTCAGTAATATTAACACACTGACAGAGAACAAAGATTAATATTAACACACTCACTGACACACTGTGTATATCATGACCCACAGTCAGATACACCCTGTGAAGTGTAAAACACCCCCACTGTCCTCAGTAATATTAACACACTGACAGAGAACACAGATTAATATTAACACACTCACTGACACACTGTGTATATCATGACCCACAGTCAGATACACCCTGTGAAGTGTAAAACACCCCCACTGTCCTCAGGAATATTAACAAACTGATAGAGAACACAGATTAATATTAACACACTCACTGACACACTGTGTACATCATGACCCACAGTCAGATACACCCTGTGAAGTGTAAAACACCCCCACTGTCCTCAGGAATATTAACACACAGACAGAGAACACAGATTAATATTAACACACTCACTGACACGCTGTGTACATCATGACCCACAGTCAGATACACCCTGTGAAGTGTAAAACACCCCCACTGTCCTCAGTAATATTAACACACTGACAGAGAACACAGATTAATATTAACACACTCACTGACACACTGTGTATATCATGACCCACAGTCAGATACACCCTGTGAAGTGTAAAACACCCCCACTGTCCTCAGTAATATTAACACACTGACAGAGAACACAGATTAATATTAACACACTCACTGACACACTGTGTATATCATGACCCAGAGTCAGATACACCCTGTGAAGTGTAAAACACCCCCACTGTCCTCAGGAATATTAACACACTGACAGAGAACACAGATTAATATTAACACACTCACTGACACACTCTGTATATCATGACCCACAGTCAGATACACCGTGTGAAGTGTAAAACACCCCCACTGTCCTCAGTAATATTAACACACTGACAGAGAACACAGATTAATATTAACACACTCACTGACACACTGTGTATATCATGACCCACAGTCAGATACACCCTGTGAAGTGTAAAACACCCCCACTGTCCTCAGTAATATTAACACACTGACAGAGAACACAGATTAATATTAACACACTCACTGACACACTGTGTATATCATGACCCACAGTCAGATACACCCTGTGAAGTGTAAAACACCCCCACTGTCCTCAGGAATATTAACACACTGACAGAGAACACAGATTAATATTAACACACTCACTGACACACTGTGTATATCATGACCCAGAGTCAGATACACCCTGTGAAGTGTAAAACATCCCCACTGTCCTCAGGAATATTAACACACTGACAGAGAACACAGATTAATATTAACACACTCACTGACACACTGTGTACATCATGACCCACAGTCAGATACACCCTGTGAAGTGTAAAACACCCCCACTGTCCTCAGGAATATTAACACACTGACAGAGTACAAAGATTAATATTAACACACTCACTGACACACTGTGTATATCATGACCCACAGTTAGATACACCCTGTGAAGTGTAAAACACCCCCACTGTCCTCAGTAATATTAACACACTGACAGAGAACACAGATTAATATTAACACACTCACTGACACACTGTGTATATCATGACCCACAGTCAGATACACCCTGTGAAGTGTAAAACACCCCCACTGTCCTCAGGAATATTAACACACTGACAGAGAAGACAGATTAATATTAACACACTCACTGACACACTGTGTATATCATGACCCACAGTCAGATACACTCTGTGAAGTGTAAAACACCCCCACTGTCCTCAGTAATATTAACACACTGACAGAGAACAAAGATTAATATTAACACACTCACTGACACACTGTGTATATCATGACCCACAGTCAGATACACCCTGTGAAGTGTAAAACACCCCCACTGTCCTCAGTAATATTAACACACTGACAGAGAACACAGATTAATATTAACACACTCACTGACACACTGTGTATATCATGACCCACAGTCAGATACACCCTGTGAAGTGTAAAACACCCCCACTGTCCTCAGGAATATTAACAAACTGATAGAGAACACAGATTAATATTAACACACTCACTGACACACTGTGTACATCATGACCCACAGTCAGATACACCCTGTGAAGTGTAAAACACCCCCACTGTCCTCAGGAATATTAACACACTGACAGAGAACACAGATTAATATTAACACACTCACTGACACACTGTGTATATCATGACCCACAGTCAGATACACCCGGTGAAGTGTAAAACATGCCCACTGTCCTCAGGAATATTAACACACTGACAGAGAACACAGATTAATATTAACACACTCACTGACACACTGTGTATATCATGACCCACAGCCAGATACACCCTGTGAAGTGTAAAACACCCCCACTGTCCTCAGTAATATTAACACACTGACAGAGAACACAGATTAATATTAACACACTCACTGACACACTGTGTAAATCATGACCCACAGTCAGATACACCCTGTGAAGTGTAAAACATCCCCACTGTCCTCAGTAATATTAACACACTGACAGAGAACACAGATTAATATTAACACACTCACTGACACACTGTGTATATCATGACCCACAGTCAGATACACCCTGTGAAGTGTAAAACACCCCCACTGTCCTCAGTAATATTAAAACACTGACAGAGAACACAGATTAATATTAACACACTCACTGACACACTGTGTATATCATGACTAACAGTTCGATACACCCTGTGAAGTGTAAAACACCCCCACTGTCCTCAGTAATATTAACACACTGACAGAGTACAAAGATTAATATTAACACACTCACTGACACACTGTGTATATCATGACCCACAGTCAGATACACCCTGTGAAGTGTAAAACACCCCCACTGTCCTCAGTAATATTAACACACTGACAGAGAACACAGATTAATATTAACACACTCACTGACACACTGTGTATATCATGACCCACAGCCAGATACACCCTGTGAAGTGTAAAACACCCCCACTGTCCTCAGTAATATTAACACACTGACAGAGTACAAAGATTAATATTAACACACTCACTGACACACTGTGTATATCATGACCCACAGTCAGATACACCCTGTGAAGTGTAAAACACCCCCACTGTCCTCAGTAATATTAACACACTGACAGAGAACACAGATTAATATTAACACACTCACTGACACACTGTGTACATCATGACCTACAGTCAGATACACCTTGTGAAGTGTAAAACATCCCCACTGTCCTCAGGAATATTAACACACTGACAGAGTACAAAGATTAATATTAACACACTCACTGCCACACTGTGTATATCATGACCCACAGTTAGATACACCCTGTGAAGTGTAAAACACCCCCACTGTCCTCAGTAATATTAACACACTGACAGAGAACACAGATTAATATTAACACACTCACTGACACACTGTGTATATCATGACCCACAGTCAGATATACCCTGTGAAGTGTAAAACACCCCCACTGTCCTCAGGAATATTAACACACTGACAGAGAAGACAGATTAATATTAACACACTCACTGACACACTGTGTATATCATGACCCACAGTCAGATACACTCTGTGAAGTGTAAAACACCCCCACTGTCCTCAGTAATATTAACACACTGACAGAGAACACAGATTAATATTAACACACTCACTGACACACTGTGTATATCATGACCCACAGTCAGATACACCCTGTGAAGTGTAAAACACCCCCACTGTCCTCAGTAATATTAACACACTGACAGAGAACACAGATTAATATTAACACACTCACTGACACACTGTGTATTTCATGACCCACAGTCAGATACACTCTGTGAAGTGTAAAACACCCCCACTGTCCTCAGGAATATTAACACACTGACAGAGAACACAGATTAATATTAACACGCTCACTGACACACTGTGTATATCATGACCCACAGTCAGATACACCCGGTGAAGTGTAAAACATCCCCACTGTCCTCAGGAATATTAACACACTGACAGAAAACACAGATTAATATTAACATACTCACTGACACACTGTGTATATCATGACCCACAGTCAGATACACCCGGTGAAGTGTAAAACATCCCCACTGTCCTCAGGAATATTAACACACTGACAGAGAACACAGATTAATATTAACACACTCACTGACACACTGTGTACATCATGACCCACAGTCAGATACACCCTGTGAAGTGTAAAACACCCCCACTGTCCTCAGGAATATTAACACACTGACAGAGTACAAAGATTAATATTAACACACTCACTGACACACTGTGTATATCATGACCCACAGTCAGATACACCCTGTGAAGTGTAAAACACCCCCACTGTCCTCAGTAATATTAACACACTGACAGAGAACACAGATTAATATTAACACACTCACTGACACACTGTGTATTTCATGACCCACAGTCAGATACACTCTGTGAAGTGTAAAACACCCCCACTGTCCTCAGGAATATTAACACACTGACAGAGAACACAGATTAATATTAACACGCTCACTGACACACTGTGTATATCATGACCCACAGTCAGATACACCCGGTGAAGTGTAAAACATCCCCACTGTCCTCAGGAATATTAACACACTGACAGAGAACACAGATTAATATTAACACACTCACTGACACACTGTGTACATCATGACCCACAGTCAGATACACCCTGTGAAGTGTAAAACACCCCCACTGTCCTCAGGAATATTAACACACTGACAGAGTACAAAGATTAATATTAACACACTCACTGACACACTGTGTATATCATGACCCACAGTTAGATACACCCTGTGAAGTGTAAAACACCCCCACTGTCCTCAGTAATATTAACACACTGACAGAGAGCACAGATTAATATTAACACACTCACTGACACACTGTGTATATCATGACCCACAGTCAGATATACCCTGTGAAGTGTAAAACACCCCCACTGTCCTCAGGAATATTAACACACTGACAGAGAAGACAGATTAATATTAACACACTCACTGACACACTGTGTATATTATGACCCACAGTCAGATACACTCTGTGAAGTGTAAAACACCCCCACTGTCCTCAGTAATATTAACACACTGACAGAGAACAAAGATTAATATTAACACACTCACTGACACACTGTGTATATCATGACCCACAGTCAGATACACCCTGTGAAGTGTAAAACACCCCCACTGTCCTCAGTAATATTAACACACTGACAGAGAACACAGATTAATATTAACACACTCACTGACACACTGTGTATATCATGACCCACAGTCAGATACACCCTGTGAAGTGTAAAACACCCCCACTGTCCTCAGGAATATTAACAAACTGATAGAGAACACAGATTAATATTAACACACTCACTGACACACTGTGTACATCATGACCCACAGTCAGATACACCCTGTGAAGTGTAAAACACCCCCACTGTCCTCAGGAATATTAACACACTGACAGAGAACACAGATTAATATTAACACACTCACTGACACACTGTGTATATCATGACACACAGTCAGATACACCCGGTGAAGTGTAAAACATGCCCACTGTCCTCAGGAATATTAACACACTGACAGAGAACACAGATTAATATTAACACACTCACTGACACACTGTGTATATCATGACCCACAGCCAGATACACCCTGTGAAGTGTAAAACACCCCCACTGTCCTCAGTAATATTAACACACTGACAGAGAACACAGATTAATATTAACACACTCACTGACACACTGTGTAAATCATGACCCACAGTCAGATACACCCTGTGGAGTGTAAAACATCCCCACTGTCCTCAGTAATATTAACACACTGACAGAGAACACAGATTAATATTAACACACTCACTGACACACTGTGTATATCATGACCCAGAGTCAGATACACCCTGTGAAGTGTAAAACACCCCCACTGTCCTCAGTAATATTAAAACACTGACAGAGAACACAGATTAATATTAACACACTCACTGACACACTGTGTATATCATGACTCACAGTTCGATACACCCTGTGAAGTGTAAAACACCCCCACTGTCCTCAGTAATATTAACACACTGACAGAGTACAAAGATTAATATTAACACACTCACTGACACACTGTGTATATCATGACCCACAGTCAGATACACCCTGTGAAGTGTAAAACACCCCCACTGTCCTCAGTAATATTAACACACTGACAGAGAACACAGATTAATATTAACACACTCACTGACACACTGTGTATATCATGACCCACAGCCAGATACACCCTGTGAAGTGTAAAACACCCCCACTGTCCTCAGTAATATTAACACACTGACAGAGTACAAAGATTAATATTAACACACTCACTGACACACTGTGCATATCATGACCCACAGTCAGATACACCCTGTGAAGTGTAAAACACCCCCACTGTCCTCAGTAATATTAACACACTGACAGAGAACACAGATTAATATTAACACACTCACTGACACACTGTGTATATCATGACCTACAGTCAGATACACCTTGTGAAGTGTAAAACATCCCCACTGTCCTCAGGAATATTAACACACTGACAGAGTACAAAGATTAATATTAACACACTCACTGCCACACTGTGTATATCATGACCCACAGTTAGATACACCCTGTGAAGTGTAAAACACCCCCACTGTCCTCAGTAATATTAACACACTGACAGAGAACACAGATTAATATTAACACACTCACTGACACACTGTGTATATCATGACCCACAGTCAGATATACCCTGTGAAGTGTAAAACACCCCCACTGTCCTCAGGAATATTAACACACTGACAGAGAAGACAGATTAATATTAACACACTCACTGACACACTGTGTATATCATGACCCACAGTCAGATACACTCTGTGAAGTGTAAAACACCCCCACTGTCCTCAGTAATATTAACACACTGACAGAGAACACAGATTAATATTAACACACTCACTGACACACTGTGTATATCATGACCCACAGTCAGATACACCCTGTCAAGTGTAAAACACCCCCACTGTCCTCAGGAATATTAACACACTGACAGAGAACACAGATTAATATTAACACACTCACTGACACACTGTGTATTTCATGACCCACAGTCAGATACACTCTGTGAAGTGTAAAACACCCCCACTGTCCTCAGGAATATTAACACACTGACAGAGAACACAGATTAATATTAACACGCTCACTGACACACTGTGTATATCATGACCCACAGTCAGATACACCCGGTGAAGTGTAAAACATCCCCACTGTCCTCAGGAATATTAACACACTGACAGAGAACACAGATTAATATTAACATACTCACTGACACACTGTGTATATCATGACCCACAGTCAGATACACCCGGTGAAGTGTAAAACATCCCCACTGTCCTCAGGAATATTAACACACTGACAGAGAACACAGATTAATATTAACACACTCACTGACACACTGTGTACATCATGACCCACAGTCAGATACACCCTGTGAAGTGTAAAACACCCCCACTGTCCTCAGGAATATTAACACACTGACAGAGTACAAAGATTAATATTAACACACTCACTGACACACTGTGTATATCATGACCCACAGTCAGATACACCCTGTGAAGTGTAAAACACCCCCACTGTCCTCAGTAATATTAACACATTGACAGAGAACACAGATTAATATTAACACACTCACTGACACACTGTGTATTTCATGACCCACAGTCAGATACACTCTGTGAAGTGTAAAACACCCCCACTGTCCTCAGGAATATTAACACACTGACAGAGAACACAGATTAATATTAACACGCTCACTGACACACTGTGTATATCATGACCCACAGTCAGATACACCCGGTGAAGTGTAAAACATCCCCACTGTCCTCAGGAATATTAACACACTGACAGAGAACACAGATTAATATTAGCATACTCACTGACACACTGTGTATATCATGACCCACAGTCAGATACACCCGGTGAAGTGTAAAACATCCCCACTGTCCTCAGGAATATTAACACACTGACAGAGAACACAGATTAATATTAACACACTCACTGACACACTGTGTACATCATGACCCACAGTCAGATACACCCTGTGAAGTGTAAAACACCCCCACTGTCCTCAGGAATATTAACACACTGACAGAGAACACAGATTAATATTAACACGCTCACTGACACACTGTGTATATCATGACCCACAGTCAGATACACCCGGTGAAGTGTAAAACATCCCCACTGTCCTCAGGAATATTAACACACTGACAGAGAACACAGATTAATATTAACACACTCACTGACACACTGTGTATATCATGACCCACAGTCAGATACACCCTGTGAATTGTAAAACACCCCCACTGTCCTCAGGAATATTAACACACTGACAGAGAACACAGATTAATATTAACATACTCACTGACACACTGTGTATATCATGACCCACAGTCAGATACACCCGGTGAAGTGTAAAACATACCCACTGTCCTCAGGAATATTAACACACTGACAGAGAACACAGATTAATATTAACACACTCACTGACACACTGTGTACATCATGACCCACAGTCAGATACACCCTGTGAAGTGTAAAACACCCCCACTGTCCTCAGGAATATTAACACACTGACAGAGTACAAAGATTAATATTAACACACTCACTGACACACTGTGTATATCATGACCCACAGTTAGATACACCCTGTGAAGTGTAAAACACCCCCACTGTCCTCAGTAATATTAACACACTGACAGAGAACACAGATTAATATTAACACACTCACTGACACACTGTGTATATCATGACCCACAGTCAGATATACCCTGTGAAGTGTAAAACACCCCCACTGTCCTCAGGAATATTAACACACTGACAGAGAAGACAGATTAATATTAACACACTCACTGACACACTGTGTATATCATGACCCACAGTCAGATACACTCTGTGAAGTGTAAAACACCCCCACTGTCCTCAGGAATATTAACACACTGACAGAGAACACAGATTAATATTAACACACTCACTGACACACTGTGTATATCATGACCCACAGTCAGATACACCCTGTGAAGTGTAAAACACCCCCACTGTCCTCAGTAATATTAACACACTGACAGAGAACACAGATTAATATTAACACACTCACTGACACACTGTGTATTTCATGACCCACAGTCAGATACACTCTGTGAAGTGTAAAACACCCCCACTGTCCTCAGGAATATTAACACACTGACAGAGAACACAGATTAATATTAACACGCTCACTGACACACTGTGTATATCATGACCCACAGTCAGATACACCCTGTGAAGTGTAAAACACCCCCACTGTCCTCAGGAATATTAACACACTGACAGAGAACACAGATTAATATTAACATACTCACTGACACACTGTGTATATCATGACCCACAGTCAGATACACCCGGTGAAGTGTAAAACATCCCCACTGACCTCAGGAATATTAACACACTGACAGAGAACACAGATTAATATTAACACACTCACTGACACACTGTGTATATCATGACCCACAGTCAGATACACCCGGTGAAGTGTAAAACATCCCCACTGTCCTCAGGAATATTAACACACTGACAGAGAACACAGATTAATATTAACACACTCACTGACACACTGTGTACATCATGACCCACAGTCAGATACACCCTGTGAAGTGTAAAACACCCCCACTGTCCTCAGGAATATTAACACACTGACAGAGAACACAGATTAATATTAACACGCTCACTGACACACTGTGTATATCATGACCCACAGTCAGATACACCCGGTGAAGTGTAAAACATCCCCACTGTCCTCAGGAATATTAACACACTGACAGAGAACACAGATTAATATTAACACACTCACTGACACACTGTGTATATCATGACCCACAGTCAGATACACCCTGTGAATTGTAAAACACCCCCACTGTCCTCAGGAATATTAACACACTGACAGAGAACACAGATTAATATTAACATACTCACTGACACACTGTGTATATCATGACCCACAGTCAGATACACCCGGTGAAGTGTAAAACATCCCCACTGTCCTCAGGAATATTAACACACTGACAGAGAACACAGATTAATATTAACACACTCACTGACACACTGTGTACATCATGACCCACAGTCAGATACACCCTGTGAAGTGTAAAACACCCCCACTGTCCTCAGGAATATTAACACACTGACAGAGTACAAAGATTAATATTAACACACTCACTGACACACTGTGTATATCATGACCCACAGTTAGATACACCCTGTGAAGTGTAAAACACCCCCACTGTCCTCAGTAATATTAACACACTGACAGAGAACACAGATTAATATTAACACACTCACTGACACACTGTGTATATCATGACCCACAGTCAGATATACCCTGTGAAGTGTAAAACACCCCCACTGTCCTCAGGAATATTAACACACTGACAGAGAAGACAGATTAATATTAACACACTCACTGACACACTGTGTATATCATGACCCACAGTCAGATACACTCTGTGAAGTGTAAAACACCCCCACTGTCCTCAGGAATATTAACACACTGACAGAGAACACAGATTAATATTAACACACTCACTGACACACTGTGTATATCATGACCCACAGTCAGATACACCCTGTGAAGTGTAAAACACCCCCACTGTCCTCAGTAATATTAACACACTGACAGAGAACACAGATTAATATTAACACACTCACTGACACACTGTGTATTTCATGACCCACAGTCAGATACACTCTGTGAAGTGTAAAACACCCCCACTGTCCTCAGGAATATTAACACACTGACAGAGAACACAGATTAATATTAACACGCTCACTGACACACTGTGTATATCATGACCCACAGTCAGATACACCCGGTGAAGTGTAAAACATCCCCACTGTCCTCAGGAATATTAACACACTGACAGAGAACACAGATTAATATTAACATACTCACTGACACACTGTGTATATCATGACCCACAGTCAGATACACCCGGTGAAGTGTAAAACATCCCCACTGACCTCAGGAATATTAACACACTGACAGAGAACACAGATTAATATTAACACACTCACTGACACACTGTGTATATCATGACCCACAGTCAGATACACCCTGTGAAGTGTAAAACATCCCCACTGTCCTCAGGAATATTAACACACTGACAGAGAACACAGATTAATATTAACACACTCACTGACACACTGTGTACATCATGACCCACAGTCAGATACACCCTGTGAAGTGTAAAACACCCCCACTGTCCTCAGGAATATTAACACACTGACAGAGAACACAGATTAATATTAACACACTCACTGACACACTGTGTACATCATGACCATGAGTCAGATACACCCTGTGAAGTGTAAAACACCCCCACTGTCCTCAGTAATATTAACACACTGACAGAGAACACAGATTAATATTAACACACTCACTGACACACTGTGTATATCATGACCCACAGTCAGATACACCCTGTGAAGTGTAAAACACCCCCACTGTCCTCAGTAATATTAACACACTGACAGAGAACACAGATTAATATTAACACACTCACTGACACACTGTGTATATCATGACCCACAGTCAGATACACCCTGTGAAGTGTAAAACACCCCCACTGTCCTCAGGAATATTAACACACTGACAGAGAACACAGATTAATATTAACACACTCACTGACACACTGTGTATATCATGACCCACAGTCAGATCCACCCTGTGAAGTGTAAAACACCCCCACTGTCCTCAGGAATATTAACACACTGACAGAGAACACAGATTAATATTAACACACTCACTGACACACTGTGTATATCATGACCCAGAGTCAGATACACCCTGTGAAGTGTAAAACATCCCCACTGTACTCAGGAATATTAACACACTGACAGAGAACACAGATTAATATTAACACACTCACTGACACACTGTGTATATCATGACCCACAGTCAGATACACCCTGTGAAGTGTAAAACACCCCCACTGTCCTCAGTAATATTAACACACTGACAGAGAACACAGATTAATATTAACACACTCACTGACACACTGTGTACATCATGACCCAGAGTCAGATACACCCTGTGAAGTGTAAAACACCCCCACTGTCCTCAGGAATATTAACACACTGACAGAGAACACAGATTAATATTAACACACTCAATGACACACTGTGTACATCATGACCCACAGTCAGATACACCCGGTGAAGTGTAAAACACCCCCACTGTCCTCAGGAATATTAACACACTGACAGAGAACACAGATTAATATTAACACACTCAATGACACACTGTGTACATCATGACCCACAGTCAGATACACCCGGTGAAGTGTAAAACACCCTCACTGTCCTCAGCAATATTAACACACTGACAGAGAACACAGATTAATATTAACAGACTCACTGACACACTGTGTATATCATGACCCACAGTCAGATACACCCTGTGAAGTGTAAAACACCCCCACTGTCCTCAGGTATATTAACACACTGACAGAGAACACAGATTAATATTAACACACTCACTGACACACTGTGTACATCATGACCCACAGTCAGATACACCCTGTGAAGTGTAAAACACCCCCACTGTCCTCAGGAATATTAACACACTGACAGAGAACACAGATTAATATTAACACACTCACTGACACACTGTGTATATCATGACCCACAGTCAGATACACCCTGTGAAGGGTAAAACACCCCCACTGTCCTCAGTAATTTTAACACACTGACAGAGAACACAAATTAATATTAACACACTCACTGACACACTGTGTATATCATGATCCACAGTCAGATACACCCTGTGAAGGGTAAAACACCCCCACTGTCGTCAGTAATATTAACACACTGACAGAGAACACAAATTAATATTAACACACTCACTGACACACTGTGTACATCATGACCCACAGTCAGATACACCCTGTGAAGTGTAAAACACCCCCACTGTCCTCAGTAATATTAACACACTGACAGAGAACACAGATTAATATTAACACACTCACTGACACACTGTGTATATCATGACCCACAGTCAGATACACCCTGTGAAGTGTAAAACACCCCCACTGTCCTCAGGAATATTAACACACTGACAGAGAACACAGATTAATATTAACACACTCACTGACACACTGTGTACATCATGACCCACAGTCAGATACACCCTGTGAAGTGTAAAACACCCCCACTGTCCTCAGGAATATTAACACACTGACAGAGAACACAGATTAATATTAACATACTCACTGACACACTGTGTATATCATGACCCACAGTCAGATACACCCGGTGAAGTGTAAAACATCCCCACTGACCTCAGGAATATTAACACACTGACAGAGAACACAGATTAATATTAACACACTCACTGACACACTGTGTATATCATGACCCACAGTCAGATACACCCGGTGAAGTGTAAAACATCCCCACTGTCCTCAGGAATATTAACACACTGACAGAGAACACAGATTAATATTAACACACTCACTGACACACTGTGTACATCATGACCCACAGTCAGATACACCCTGTGAAGTGTAAAACACCCCCACTGTCCTCAGGAATATTAACACACTGACAGAGAACACAGATTAATATTAACACGCTCACTGACACACTGTGTATATCATGACCCACAGTCAGATACACCCGGTGAAGTGTAAAACATCCCCACTGTCCTCAGGAATATTAACACACTGACAGAGAACACAGATTAATATTAACACACTCACTGACACACTGTGTATATCATGACCCACAGTCAGATACACCCTGTGAATTGTAAAACACCCCCACTGTCCTCAGGAATATTAACACACTGACAGAGAACACAGATTAATATTAACATACTCACTGACACACTGTGTATATCATGACCCACAGTCAGATACACCCGGTGAAGTGTAAAACATCCCCACTGTCCTCAGGAATATTAACACACTGACAGAGAACACAGATTAATATTAACACACTCACTGACACACTGTGTACATCATGACCCACAGTCAGATACACCCTGTGAAGTGTAAAACACCCCCACTGTCCTCAGGAATATTAACACACTGACAGAGTACAAAGATTAATATTAACACACTCACTGACACACTGTGTATATCATGACCCACAGTTAGATACACCCTGTGAAGTGTAAAACACCCCCACTGTCCTCAGTAATATTAACACACTGACAGAGAACACAGATTAATATTAACACACTCACTGACACACTGTGTATATCATGACCCACAGTCAGATATACCCTGTGAAGTGTAAAACACCCCCACTGTCCTCAGGAATATTAACACACTGACAGAGAAGACAGATTAATATTAACACACTCACTGACACACTGTGTATATCATGACCCACAGTCAGATACACTCTGTGAAGTGTAAAACACCCCCACTGTCCTCAGGAATATTAACACACTGACAGAGAACACAGATTAATATTAACACACTCACTGACACACTGTGTATATCATGACCCACAGTCAGATACACCCTGTGAAGTGTAAAACACCCCCACTGTCCTCAGTAATATTAACACACTGACAGAGAACACAGATTAATATTAACACACTCACTGACACACTGTGTATTTCATGACCCACAGTCAGATACACTCTGTGAAGTGTAAAACACCCCCACTGTCCTCAGGAATATTAACACACTGACAGAGAACACAGATTAATATTAACACGCTCACTGACACACTGTGTATATCATGACCCACAGTCAGATACACCCGGTGAAGTGTAAAACATCCCCACTGTCCTCAGGAATATTAACACACTGACAGAGAACACAGATTAATATTAACATACTCACTGACACACTGTGTATATCATGACCCACAGTCAGATACACCCGGTGAAGTGTAAAACATCCCCACTGACCTCAGGAATATTAACACACTGACAGAGAACACAGATTAATATTAACACACTCACTGACACACTGTGTATATCATGACCCACAGTCAGATACACCCTGTGAAGTGTAAAACATCCCCACTGTCCTCAGGAATATTAACACACTGACAGAGAACACAGATTAATATTAACACACTCACTGACACACTGTGTACATCATGACCCACAGTCAGATACACCCTGTGAAGTGTAAAACACCCCCACTGTCCTCAGGAATATTAACACACTGACAGAGAACACAGATTAATATTAACACACTCACTGACACACTGTGTACATCATGACCATGAGTCAGATACACCCTGTGAAGTGTAAAACACCCCCACTGTCCTCAGTAATATTAACACACTGACAGAGAACACAGATTAATATTAACACACTCACTGACACACTGTGTATATCATGACCCACAGTCAGATACACCCTGTGAAGTGTAAAACACCCCCACTGTCCTCAGTAATATTAACACACTGACAGAGAACACAGATTAATATTAACACACTCACTGACACACTGTGTATATCATGACCCACAGTCAGATACACCCTGTGAAGTGTAAAACACCCCCACTGTCCTCAGGAATATTAACACACTGACAGAGAACACAGATTAATATTAACACACTCACTGACACACTGTGTATATCATGACCCACAGTCAGATCCACCCTGTGAAGTGTAAAACACCCCCACTGTCCTCAGGAATATTAACACACTGACAGAGAACACAGATTAATATTAACACACTCACTGACACACTGTGTATATCATGACCCAGAGTCAGATACACCCTGTGAAGTGTAAAACATCCCCACTGTACTCAGGAATATTAACACACTGACAGAGAACACAGATTAATATTAACACACTCACTGACACACTGTGTATATCATGACCCACAGTCAGATACACCCTGTGAAGTGTAAAACACCCCCACTGTCCTCAGTAATATTAACACACTGACAGAGAACACAGATTAATATTAACACACTCACTGACACACTGTGTACATCATGACCCAGAGTCAGATACACCCTGTGAAGTGTAAAACACCCCCACTGTCCTCAGGAATATTAACACACTGACAGAGAACACAGATTAATATTAACACACTCAATGACACACTGTGTACATCATGACCCACAGTCAGATACACCCGGTGAAGTGTAAAACACCCCCACTGTCCTCAGGAATATTAACACACTGACAGAGAACACAGATTAATATTAACACACTCAATGACACACTGTGTACATCATGACCCACAGTCAGATACACCCGGTGAAGTGTAAAACACCCTCACTGTCCTCAGCAATATTAACACACTGACAGAGAACACAGATTAATATTAACAGACTCACTGACACACTGTGTATATCATGACCCACAGTCAGATACACCCTGTGAAGTGTAAAACACCCCCACTGTCCTCAGGTATATTAACACACTGACAGAGAACACAGATTAATATTAACACACTCACTGACACACTGTGTACATCATGACCCACAGTCAGATACACCCTGTGAAGTGTAAAACACCCCCACTGTCCTCAGGAATATTAACACACTGACAGAGAACACAGATTAATATTAACACACTCACTGACACACTGTGTATATCATGACCCACAGTCAGATACACCCTGTGAAGGGTAAAACACCCCCACTGTCCTCAGTAATTTTAACACACTGACAGAGAACACAAATTAATATTAACACACTCACTGACACACTGTGTATATCATGATCCACAGTCAGATACACCCTGTGAAGGGTAAAACACCCCCACTGTCGTCAGTAATATTAACACACTGACAGAGAACACAAATTAATATTAACACACTCACTGACACACTGTGTACATCATGACCCACAGTCAGATACACCCTGTGAAGTGTAAAACACCCCCACTGTCCTCAGTAATATTAACACACTGACAGAGAACACAGATTAATATTAACACACTCACTGACACACTGTGTATATCATGACCCACAGTCAGATACACCCTGTGAAGTGTAAAACACCCCCACTGTCCTCAGGAATATTAACACACTGACAGAGAACACAGATTAATATTAACACACTCACTGACACACTGTGTACATCATGACCCACAGTCAGATACACCCTGTGAAGTGTAAAACACCCCCACTGTCCTCAGGAATATTAACACACTGACAGAGAACACATATTAATATTAACACACTCACTGACACACTGTCTACATCATGACCCACAGTCAGATACACCCTGTGAAGTGTAAAACATGCCCACTGTCCTCAGGAATATTAACACACTGACAGAGAACACAGATTAATATTAACACACTCACTGACACACTGTGTATTTCATGACCCACAGTCAGATACACCCTGTGAAGTTTAAAACATCCCCACTGTCCTCAGGAATATTAACACACTGACAGAGAACACAGATTAATATTAACACACTCACTGACACACTGTGTATTTCATGACCCACAGTCAGATACACCCTGTGAAGTGTAAAACACCCCGACTGTCCTCAGGAATATTAACACACTGACAGAGAACACAGATTAATATTAACACACTCACTTACACACTGTGTACATCATGACCCACAGTCAGATACAGCCTGTGAAGTGTAAAACACCCCCACTGTCCTCAGTAATATTAACACACTGACAGAGAACACAGATTAATACTAACACACTCACTGACACACTGTGTATATCATGACCCACAGTCAGATACACCCTGTGAAGTGTAAAACACCCCCACTGTCCTCAGGAATATTAACACACTGACAGAGAACACAGATTAATATTAACACACTCACTGACACACTGTGTACATCATGACCCACAGTCAGATACACCCTGTGAAGTGTAAAACAGGCCCACTGTCCTCAGGAATATTAACTCACTGACAGAGAACACAGATTAATATTAACACACTCACTGACACACAGTGTATATCATGACCCACAGTCAGATACACCCTGTGAAGTGTAAAACATCCCCACTGTCCTCAGTAATATTAACACACTGACAGAGAACACTGATTAATATTAACACACTCACTGACACACTGTGTACATCATGACCCACAGTCAGATACACCCTGTGAAGTGTAAAACACCCCCACTGTCCTCAGGAATATTAACACACTGACAGAGAACACTGATTAATATTAACACACTCACTGACACACTGTGTACATCATGACCCACAGTCAGATACCCCCTGTGAAGTGTAAAACACCCCCACTGTCCTCAGGAATATTAACACACTGACAGAGAACACAGATTAATATTAACACACTCACTGACACACTGTGTATATCATGACCCACAGTCAGATACACCCTGTGAAGTGTAAAACACCCCCACTGTCCTCAGGAATATTAACTCACTGACAGAGAACACAGATTAATATTAACACACTCACTGACACACTGTGTATATCATGACCCACAGTCAGATACACCCTGTGAAGTGTAAAACACGCCCACTGTCCTCAGTAATATTAACACCCTGACAGAGAACACAGATTAATATTAACACACTCACTGACACACTGTGTATATCATGACCCAGAGTCAGATACACCCTGTGAAGTGTAAAACACCCCCACTGTCCTCAGCAATATTAACACACTGACAGAGAACACAGATTAATATTAACACACTCACTGACACACTGTGTACATCATGACCCACAGTCAGATACACCCTGTGAAGTGTAAAATACCCCCACTGTCCTCAGTAATATTAACACACTGACAGAGAACACAGATTAATATTAACACACTCACTGACACACTGTGTATATCATGACCCACAGTCAGATACACCCTGTGAAGTGTAAAACATTCCCACTGTCCTCAGTAATATTAACACACTGACAGAGAACACAGATTAATATTAACACACTCACTGACACACTGTGTATATCATGACCCACAGTCAGATACACCCTGTGAAGTGTAAAACACCCCCACTGTCCTCAGTAATATTAACACACTGACAGAGAACACTGATTAATATTAACACACTCACTGACACACTGTGTACATCATGACCCACAGTCAGATACACCCTGTGAAGTGTAAAACACCCCCACTGTCCTCAGTAATATTAACACACTGACAGAGAACACAGATTAATATTAACACACTCACTGACACACTGTGTATATCATGACCCACAGTCAGATACACCCTGTGAAGTGTAAAACATCCCCACTGTCCTCAGTAATATTAACAGACTGACAGAGAACACAGATTAATATTAACACACTCACTGACACACTGTGTACATCATGACCCACAGTCAGATACACCCTGTGAAGTGTAAAACACCCCCACTGTCCTCGGTAATATTAACACATAGACAGAGAACACAGATTAATATTAACACACTCACTGACACACTGTGTATATCATGACCCACAGTCAGATACACCCGGTGATGTGTAAAACACCCCCACTGTCGTCAGTAATATTAACACACTGACAGAGAACACAGATTAATATTAACACACTCACTGACACACTGTGTACATCATGACCCACAGTCAGATACACCCTGTGAAGTGTAAAACACCCCCACTGTCCTCAGTAATATTAACACACTGACAGAGAACACAGATTAATATTAACACACTCACTGACACACTGTGTATATCATGACCCACAGTCAGATCCACCCTGTGAAGTGTAAAACACCCCCACTGTCCTCAGGAATATTAACACACTGACAGAGAACACAGATTAATATTAACACACTCACTGACACACTGTGTACATCATGAC
This sequence comes from Heterodontus francisci, assembly GCF_036365525.1. NCBI lineage: Eukaryota > Metazoa > Chordata > Chondrichthyes > Heterodontiformes > Heterodontidae > Heterodontus > Heterodontus francisci. Next base: position 54,258 of record NW_027141865.1, on the reverse strand, counting down.
CCACAGTCAGATACACCCTGTGAAGTGTAAAACACCCCCACTGTCCTCAGGAATATTAACACACTGACAGAGAACACAGATTAATATTAACACACTCACTGACACACTGTGTACATCATGACCCACAGTCAGATACACCCTGTGAAGTGTAAAACATGCCCACTGTCCTCAGGAATATTAACACACTGACAGAGAACACAGATTAATATTAACACACTCACTGACACACTGTGTATTTCATGACCCACAGTCAGATACACCCTGTGAAGTGTAAAACACCCCCACTGTCCTCAGGAATATTAACACACTGACAGAGAACACAGATTAATATTAACACACTCACTGACACACTGTGTATTTCATGACCCACAGTCAGATACACCCTGTGAAGTGTAAAACACCCCCACTGTCCTCAGGAATATTAACACACTGACAGAGAACACAGATTAATATTAACACACTCACTGACACACTGTGTACATCATGACCCACAGTCAGATACAGCCTGTGAAGTGTAAAACACCCCCACTGTCCTCAGTAATATTAACACACTGACAGAGAACACAGATTAATATTAACACACTCACTGACACACTGTGTATATCATGACCCACAGTCAGATACACCCTGTGAAGTGTAAAACACCCCCACTGTCCTCAGGATTATTAACACACTGACAGAGAACACAGATTAATATTAACACACTCACTGACACACTCTGTATTTCATGACCCACAGTCAGATACACCCTGTGAAGTGTAAAACACCCCCACTGTCCTCAGGTATATTAACACACTGACAGAGAACACAGATTAATATTAACACACTCACTGACACACTGTGTACATCATGACCCACAGTCAGATACACCCTGTGAAGTGTAAAACACCCCCACTGTCCTCAGGAATATTAACACACTGACAGAGAACACAGATTAATATTAACACACTCACTGACACACTGTGTACATCATGACCCACAGTCAGATACACCCTGTGAAGTGTAAAGCAGGCCCACTGTCCTCAGGAATATTAACTCACTGACAGAGAACACAGATTAATATTAACACACTCACTGACACACAGTGTATATCATGACCCACAGTCAGATAAACCCTGTGAAGTGTAAAACATCCCCACTGTCCTCAGTAATATTAACACACTGACAGAGAACACTGATTAATATTAACACACTCACTGACACACTGTGTACATCATGACCCACAGTCAGATACACCCTGTGAAGTGTAAAACACCCCCACTGTCCTCAGGAATATTAACACACTGACAGAGAACACTGATTAATATTAACACACTCACTGACACACTGTGTACATCATGACCCACAGTCAGATACACCCTGTGAAGTGTAAAACACCCCCACTGTCCTCAGGAATATTAACACACTGACAGAGAACACAGATTAATATTAACACACTCACTGACACACTGTGTATATCATGACCCACAGTCAGATACACCCTGTGAAGTGTAAAACACCCCCACTGTCCTCAGGAATATTAACTCACTGACAGAGAACACAGATTAATATTAACACACTCACTGACACACTGTGTATATCATGACCCACAGTCAGATACACCCTGTGAAGTGTAAAACACGCCCACTGTCCTCAGTAATATTAACACCCTGACAGAGAACACAGATTAATATTAACACACTAACTGACACACTGTGTATATCATGACCCAGAGTCAGATACACCCTGTGAAGTGTAAAACACCCCCACTGTCCTCAGCAATATTAACACACTGACAGAGAACACAGATTAATATTAACACACTCACTGACACACTGTGTACATCATGACCCACAGTCAGATACACCCTGTGAAGTGTAAAATAACCCCACTGTCCTCAGTAATATTAACACACTGACAGAGAACACAGATTAATATTAACACACTCACTGACACACTGTGTATATCATGACCCACAGTCAGATACACCCTGTGAAGTGTAAATCATTCCCACTGTCCTCAGTAATATTAACACACTGACAGAGAACACAGATTAATATTAACACACTCACTGACACACTGTGTATATCATGACCCACAGTCAGATACACCCTGTGAAGTGTAAAACACCTCCACTGTCCTCAGTAATATTAACACACTGACAGAGAACACTGAATAATATTAACACACTCACTGACACACTGTGTACATCATGACCCACAGTCAGATACACCCTGTGAAGTGTAAAACACCCCCACTGTCCTCAGTAATATTAACACACTGACAGAGAACACTGATTAATATTATCACACTCACTGACACACTCTGTATATCATGATCCACAGTCAGATACACCCTGTGAAGTGTAAAACACCCCCACGCTCCTCAGTAATATTAACACACTGACAGAGAACACAGATTAATATTAACACACTCACTGACACACTGTGTATATCATGACCCAGAGTCAGATACACCCTGTGAAGTGTAAAACATCCCCACTGTCCTCAGGAATATTAACACACTGACAGAGAACACAGATTAATATTAACACACTCACTGACACACTGTGTACATCATGACCCACAGTCCGATACACCCTGTGAAGTGTAAAACATCCCCACTGTCCTCAGTAATATTAACACACTGACAGAGAACACAGATTAATATTAACACAATCACTGACACACTGTGTATATCATGACCCACAGTCAGATACACCCTGTGAAGTGTAAAACATTCCCACTGTCCTCAGTAATATTAACACACTGACAGAGAACACAGATTAATATTAACACACTCACTGACACACTGTGTATATCATGACCCACAGTCAGATAAACCCTGTGAAGTGTAAAACACCCCCACTGTCCTCAGTAATATTAACGCTCTGACAGAGAACACAGATTAATATTAACACACTCACTGACACACTGTGTACATCATGACCCACAGTCAGATACACCCTGTGAAGTGTAAAACAACCCCACTGTCCTCAGTAATATTAACACACTGACAGAGAACACAGATTAATATTAACACACTCACTGACACACTGTGTATATCATGGCCCACAGTCAGATACACCCTGTGAAGTGTAAAACACCCCCACTGTCCTCAGTAATATTAACACACTGACAGAGAACACAGATTAATATTAACACACTCACTGACACACTGTGTACATCATGACCCACAGTCAGATACACCCTGTGAAGTGTAAAACACCCCCACTGTCCTCAGTAATATTATCACACTGACAGAGAACACTGATTAATATTATCACACTCACTGACACACTCTGTATATCATGACACACAGTCAGATACACCCTGTGAAGTGTAAAACACCCCCACGCTCCTCAGTAATATTAACACACTGACAGAGAACACAGATTAATATTAACACACTCACTGACACACTGTGTATATCATGACCCAGAGTCAGATACACCCTGTGAAGTGTAAAACATCCCCACTGTCCTCAGGAATATTAACACACTGACAGAGAACACAGATTAATATTAACACACTCACTGACACACTGTGTACATCATGACCCACAGTCCGATACACCCTGTGAAGTGTAAAACATCCCCACTGTCCTCAGTAATATTAACACACTGACAGAGAACACAGATTAATATTAACACACTCACTGACACACTGTGTATATCATGACCCACAGTCAGATACACCCTGTGAAGTGTAAAACATTCCCACTGTCCTCAGTAATATTAACACACTGACAGAGAACACAGATTGATATTAACACACTCACTGACACACTGTGTATATCATGACCCACAGTCAGATACACCCTGTGAAGTGTAAAACACCCCCACTGTCCTCAGTAATATTAACACACTGACAGAGAACACTGATTAATATTAACACACTCACTGACACACTGTGCATATCATGACCCACAGTCAGATACACCCTGTGAAGTGTAAAACACCCCCACAGTCCTCAGTAATATTAACACACTGACAGAGAACACAGATTAATATTAACACACTCACTGACACACTGTGTATATCATGACCCACAGTCAGATAAACCCTGTGAAGTGTAAAACACCCCCACTGTCCTCAGTAATATTAACGCTCTGACAGAGAACACAGATTAATATTAACACACTCACTGACACACTGTGTACATCATGACCCACAGTCAGATACACCCTGTGAAGTGTAAAACACCCCCACTGTCCTCAGTAATATTAACACACTGACAGAGAACACAGATTAATATTAACACACTCACTGACACACTGTGTATATCATGACCCACAGTCAGATACACCCTGTGAAGTGTAAAACACCCCCACTGTCCTCAGGAATATTAACACACTGACAGAGAACACAGATTAATATTAACACACTCACTGACACACTGTGTATATCATGACCCACAGTCAGATAAACCCTGTGAAGTGTAAAACACCCCCACTGTCCTCAGTAATATTAACACACTGACAGAGAACACAGATTAATATTAACACACTCACTGACACACTGTGTATATCATGACCCACAGTCAGATACACCCTGTGAAGTGTAAAACACCCCCACTGTCCTCAGTAATATTAACACACTGACAGAGAACACAGATTAATATTAACACACTCACTGACACACTGTGTATATCATGACCCACAGTCAGATACACCCTGTGAAGTGTAAAACACCCCCACTGTCCTCAGGAATATTAACACACTGACAGAGAACACAGATTAATATTAACACACTCACTGACACACTGTGTACATCATGACCCACAGTCAGATACACCCTGTGAAGTGTAAAACACCCCCACTGTCCTCAGTAATATTAACACACTGACAGAGAACACTGATTAATATTATCACACTCACTGACACACTCTGTATATCATGACCCACAGTCAGATACACCCTGTGAAATGTAAAACACCCCCACGCTCCTCAGTAATATTAACACACTGACAGAGAACACAGATTAATATTAACACACTCACTGACACACTGTGTATATCATGACCCAGAGTCAGATACACCCTGTGAAGTGTAAAACATCCCCACTGTCCTCAGGAATATTAACACACTGACAGAGAACACAGATTAATATTAACACACTCACTGACACACTGTGTACATCATGACCCACAGTCCGATACACCCTGTGAAGTGTAAAACATCCCCACTGTCCTCAGTAATATTAACACACTGACAGAGAACACAGATTAATATTAACACACTCACTGACACACTGTGTATATCATGACCCACAGTCAGATACACCCTGTGAAGTGTAAAACATTCCCACTGTCCTCAGTAATATTAACACACTGACAGAGAACACAGATTGATATTAACACACTCACTGACACACTGTGTATATCATGACCCACAGTCAGATACACCCTGTGAAGTGTAAAACACCCCCACTGTCCTCAGTAATATTAACACACTGACAGAGAACACTGATTAATATTAACACACTCACTGACACACTGTGTATATCATGACCCACAGTCAGATACACCCTGTGAAGTGTAAAACACCCCCACTGTCCTCAGTAATATTAACACACTGACAGAGAACACAGATTAATATTAACACACTCACTGACACACTGTGTATATCATGACCCACAGTCAGATAAACCCTGTGAAGTGTAAAACACCCCCACTGTCCTCAGTAATATTAACGCTCTGACAGAGAACACAGATTAATATTAACACACTCACTGACACACTGTGTACATCATGACCCACAGTCAGATACACCCTGTGAAGTGTAAAACACCCCCACTGTCCTCAGTAATATTAACACACTGACAGAGAACACAGATTAATATTAACACACTCACTGACACACTGTGTATATCATGACCCACAGTCAGATACACCCTGTGAAGTGTAAAACACCCCCACTGTCCTCAGGAATATTAACACACTGACAGAGAACACAGATTAATATTAACACACTCACTGACACACTGTGTATATCATGACCCACAGTCAGATAAACCCTGTGAAGTGTAAAACACCCCCACTGTCCTCAGTAATATTAACACACTGACAGAGAACACAGATTAATATTAACACACTCACTGACACACTGTGTACATCATGACCCACAGTCAGATAAACCCTGTGAGGTGTAAAACACCCCCACTGTCCTCAGGAATATTAACACACTGACAGAGAACACAGATTAATATTAACACACTCACTGAAACACTGTGTATATCATGACCCAGAGTCAGATACACCCTGTGAAGTGTAAAACACCCCCACTGTCCTCAGTAATATTAACACCTGACAGAGAACACAGATTAATATTAACACACTCACTGACACACTGTGTATATCATGACCCACAGTCAGATACACCCTGTGAAGTGTAAAACACCCCCACTGTCCTCAGGAATATTAACACACTGACAGAGAACACAGATTAATATTAACACACTCACTGACACACTGTGTATATCATGACCCACAGTCAGATACACCCTGTGAAGTGTAAAACACCCCCACTGTCCTCAGTAATATTAACACACTGACAGAGAACACAGATTAATATTAACACACTCACTGACACACTGTGTACATCATGACCCACAGTCAGATACACCCGGTGAAGTGTAAAACACCACCACTGTCCTCAGTAATATTAACACACTGACAGAGAACACAGATTAATATTAACACACTCACTGACACACTGTGTACATCATGACCCACAGTCCGATACACCCTGTGAAGTGTAAAACACACCCACTGTCCTCAGGAATATTAACACACTGACAGAGAACACAGATTAATATTAACACACTCACTGACACACTGTGTACATCATGACCCACAGTCAGATACACCCGGTGAAGTGTAAAACACCCCCTTTGTCCTCAGTAATATTAACACACTGACAGAGAACACAGATTAATATTAACACACTCACTGACACACTGTGTATATCATGACCCACAGTCAGATACACCCTGTGAAGTGTAAAACACCCCCAATGTCCTCAGGAATATTAACACACTGACAGAGAACACAGATTAATATTAACACACTCACTGACACACTGTGTATATCATGACCCACAGTCAGATACACCCTGTGAAGTGTAAAACACCCCCACTGTCCTCAGTAATATTAACACACTGACAGAGTACAAAGATTAATATTAACACACTCACTGACACACTGTGTATATCATGACCCACAGTTAGATACACCCTGTGAAGTGTAAAACACCCCCACTGTCCTCAGGAATATTAACACACTGACAGAGTACAAAGATTAATATTAACACACTCACTGACACACTGTGTATATCATGACCCACAGTCAGATACACCCTGTGAAGTGTAAAACACCCCCACTGTCCTCAGTAATATTAACACACTGACAGAGAACACAGATTAATATTAACACACTCACTGACACACTGTGTATATCATGACCCACAGTCAGATACACCCTGTGAAGTGTAAAACATCCCCACTGTCCTCAGCAATATTAACACACTGACAGAGAACACAGATTAATATTAACACACTCACTGACACACTGTGTACATCATGACCCACAGTCAGATAAACCCTGTGAAGTGTAAAACACCCCCACTGTCCTCAGCAATATTAACACACTGACAGAGAACACAGATTAATATTAACAGACTCACTGACACACTGTGTATATCATGACCCACAGTCAGATACACCCTGTGAAGTGTAAAACACCCCCACTGTCCTCAGGAATATTAACACACTGACAGAGAACACAGATTAATATTAACACACTCACTGACACACTGTGTACATCATGACCCACAGTCAGATACACCCTGTGAAGTGTAAAACACCCCCACTGTCCTCAGGAATATTAACACCTGACAGAGAACACAGATTAATATTAACACACTCACTGACACACTGTGTACATCATGACCCACAGTCAGATACACCCTGTGAAGTGTAAAACACCCCCACTGTCCTCAGGTATATTAACACACTGACAGAGAACACAGATTAATATTAACACACTCACTGACACACTGTGTACATCATGACCCACAGTCAGATACACCCTGTGAAGTGTAAAACACCCCCACTGTCCTCAGGAATATTAACACACTGACAGAGAACACAGATTAATATTAACACACTCACTGACACACTGTGTATATCATGACCCACAGTCAGATACACCCTGTGAAGTGTAAAACACCCCCACTGTCCTCAGTAATATTAACACACTGACAGAGAACACAGATTAATATTAACACACTCACTGACACACTGTGTATATCATGGCCCACAGTCAGATACACCCTGTGAAGTGTAAAACACCCCCACTGTCCTCAGTAATATTAGCACACTGACAGAGAACACAGATTAATATTAACACACTCACTGACACACTGTGTACATCATGACCCAGAGTCAGATACACCCTGTGAAGTGTAAAACACCCCCACTGTCCTCAGTAATATTAACACACTGACAGAGAACACAGATTAATATTAATACACTCACTGACACACTGTGTATATCATGACCCACAGTCAGATAAACCCTGTGAAGTGTAAAACACCCCCACTGTCCTCAGGAATATTAACACACTGACAGAGAACACAGATTAATATTAACACACTCACTGACACACTCTGTATATCATGACCCAGAGTCAGATACACCCTGTGAAGTGTAAAACACCCCCAATGTCCTCAGGAATATTAACACACTGACAGAGAACACAGATTAATATTGACACACTCACTGACACACTGTGTATATCATGACCCACAGTCAGATACACCCTGTGAAGTGTAAAACACCCCCACTGTCCTCGGTAATATTAACACACAGACAGAGAACACAGATTAATATTAACACACTCACTGACACACTGTGTATATCATGACCCACAGTCAGATGCACCCTAAAATGTGTAAAACACCCCCACTGTCCTCAGGAATATTAACACACTGACAGAGAACACAGATTAATATTAACACACTCACTGACACACTGTGTACATCATGACCCACAGTCAGATACACCCTGTGAAGTGTAAAACACCCCCACTGTCCTCAGTAATATTAACACACTGACAGAGAACACAGATTAATATTAACACACTCACTGACACACTGTGTATATCATGACCCACAGTCAGATACACCTTGTGAAGTGTAAAACACCCCCACTGTCCTCAGGAATATTAACACACTGACAGAGAACACAGATTAATATTAACACACTCACTGACACACTGTGTACATCATGACCCACAGTCAGATACACCCTGTGAAGTGTAAAACACCCCCACTGTCCTCAGGAATATTAACTCACTGACAGAGAACACAGATTAATATTAACACACTCACTGACACACTGTGTATATCATGACCCACAGTCAGATACACCCTGTGAAGTGTAAAACACGCCCACTGTCCTCAGTAATATTAACACCCTGACAGAGAACACAGATTAATATTAACACACTCACTGACACACTGTGTATATCATGACCCACAGTCAGATACAACCTGTGAAGTGTAAAACACCCCCACTGTCCTCAGGAATATTAACACACTGACAGAGAACACAGATTAATATTAACACACTCACTGACACACTGTGTATATCATGACTCACAGTCAGATAAACCCAGTGAAGTGTAAAACATCCCCACTGTCCTCAGGAATATTAACACACTGACAGAGAACACAGATTAATATTAACACACTCACTGACACACTGTGTACATCATGACCCACAGTCAGATACACCCTGTGAAGTGTAAAACACCCCCACTGTCCTCGGGAATATTAACACACTGACAGAGAACACAGATTAATATTAACACACTCACTGACACACTGTGTATATCATGACCCACAGTCAGATACACCCTGTGAAGTGTAAAACACCCCCACTGTCCTCAGTAATATTAACACACTGACAGAGAACACAGATTAATATTATCACACTCACTGACACACTCTGTATATCATGACCCACAGTCAGATACACCCTGTGAAGTGTAAAACACCCCCACTGTCCTCAGGAATATTAACACACTGACAGAGAACACAGATTAATATTAACACACTCACTGACACACTGTGTATATCATGACCCACAGTCAGATACACCCTGTGAAGTGTAAAACACACCCACTGTCCTCAGTAATATTAACACACTGACAGAGAACACAGATTAATATTAACACACTCACTGAAACACTGTGTATTTCATGACCCACAGTCAGATACACCCTGTGAAGTGTAAAACACCCCCACTGTCCTCAGGAATATTAACACACTGACAGAGAAGACAGATTAATATTAACACAGTCACTGGCACACTGTGTATATCATGACCCACAGTTAGATACACTCTGTGAAGTGTAAAACACCCCCACTGTCCTCAGGAATATTAACACACTGACAGAGAACACAGATTAATATTAACACACTCACTGACACACTGTGTACATCATGACCCAGAGTCAGATACACCCTGTGAAGTGTAAAACATCCCCACTGTCCTCAGTAATATTAACACACTGACAGAGAACACAGATTAATATTAACACACTCACTGACACACTGTGTACATCATGACCCACAGTCAGATACACCCGGTGAAGTGTAAAACACCCCCACTGTCCTCAGCAATATTAACACACTGACAGAGAACACAGATTAATATTAACAGACTCACTGACACACTGTGTATATCATGACCCACAGTCAGATACACCCTGTGAAGTGTAAAACACCATCACTGTCCTCAGCAATATTAACACACTGACAGAGAACACAGATTAATATTAACACACTCACTGATACACTGTGTACATCATGACCCACAGTCAGATACACCCTGTGAAGTGTAAAACATCCCCACTGTCCTCAGTAATTTTAACACACTGACAGAGAACACAGATTAATATTAACACACTCACTGACACACTGTGTACATCATGACCCACAGTCAGATACACCCTGTGAAGTGTAAAACACCCCCACTGTCCTCAGGAATATTAACACCTGACAGAGAACACAGATTAATATTAACACACTCACTGACACACTGTGTATATCATGACTCACAGTCAGATAAACCCTGTGAAGTGTAAAACATTCCCACTGTCCTCAGTAATATTAACACACTGACAGAGAACACAGATTAATATTAACACACTCACTGACACACTGTGTATATCATGACCCACAGTCAGATGCACCCTGTGAAGTGTAAAACACCCCCACTGTCCTCAGGAATATTAACACACTGACAGAGAACACAGATTAATATTAACACACTCACTGACACACTGTGTATATCATGACCCACAGTCAGATACACCCTGTGAAGTGTAAAACACCCCCACTGTCCTCAGGAATATTAACACACTGACAGAGAACACAGATTAATATTAACACACTCACTGACACACTGTGTACATCATGACCCACAGTCAGATACACCCTGTGAAGTGTAAAACACCCCCACTGTCCTCAGTAATATTAACACACTGACAGAGAACACAGATTAATATTAACACACTCACTGACACACTGTGTATATCATGACCCACAGTCAGATACACCTTGTGAAGTGTAAAACACCCCCACTGTCCTCAGGAATATTAACACACTGACAGTGAACACAGATTAATATTAACACACTCACTGACACACTGTGTACATCATGACCCACAGTCAGATACACCCTGTGAAGTGTAAAACACCCCCACTGTCCTCAGGAATATTAACTCACTGACAGAGAACACAGATTAATATTAACACACTCACTGACACACTGTGTATATCATGACCCACAGTCAGATACACCCTGTGAAGTGTAAAACACGCCCACTGTCCTCAGTAATATTAACACCCTGACAGAGAATACAGATTAATATTAACACACTCACTGACACACTGTGTATATCATGACCCACAGTCAGATACACCCTGTGAAGTGTAAAACACCCCCACTGTCCTCAGGAATATTAACACACTGACAGAGAACACAGATTAATATTAACACACTCACTGACACACTGTGTATATCATGACCCACAGTCAGATACACCCTGTGAAGTATAAAACACCCCCACTGTCCTCAGGAATATTAACACACTGACAGAGAACACAGATTAATATTAACACACTCACTGACACATTGTGTATATCATGACCAACAGTCAGATACACCCGGTGAAGTGTAAAACACCCCCACTGTCCTCAGGAATATTAACACACTGACAGAGAACACAGATTAATATTAACACACTCACTGACACACTGTGTATATCATGACCCACAGTCAAATTCACCCTGTGAAGTGTAAAACACCCCCACTGTCCTCAGGAATATTAACACACTGACAGAGAACACAGATTAATATTAACACACTCACTGACACACTGTGTACATCATGACCCACAGTCAGATACACCCTGTGAAGTGTAAAACACGCCCACTGTCCTCAGTAATATTAACACACTGACAGGGAACACAGATTAATATTAACACACTCACTGACACACTGTGTACATCATGACCCACAGTCAGATACACCCTGTGAAGTGTAAAACACCCCCACTGTCCTCGGTAATATTAACACACAGACAGAGAACACAGATTAATATTAACACACTCACTGACACACTGTGTATATCATGACCCACAGTCAGATACACCCTGTGATGTGTAAAACACCCCCACTGTCGTCAGTAATATTAACACACTGACAGAGAACACAGATTAATATTAACACACTCACTGACACACTGTGTACATCATGACCCACAGTCAGATACACCCTGTGAAGTGTAAAACACCCCCACTGTCCTCAGTAATATTAACACACTGACAGATAACACAGATTAATATTAACACACTCACTGACACACTGTGTATATCATGACCCACAGTCAGATACACCTTGTGAAGTGTAAAACACCCCCACTGTCCTCAGGAATATTAACACACTGACAGAGAACACAGATTAATATTAACACACTCACTGACACACTGTGTACATCATGACCCACAGTCAGATACACCCTGTGAAGTGTAAAACACCCCCACTGTCCTCAGGAATATTAACTCACTGACAGAGAACACAGATTAATATTAACACACTCACTGACACACTGTGTATATCATGACCCACAGTCAGATACACCCTGTGAAGTGTAAAACACGCCCACTGTCCTCAGTAATATTAACACCCTGACAGAGAACACAGATTAATATTAACACACTCACTGACACACTGTGTATATCATGACCCACAGTCAGATACAACCTGTGAAGTGTAAAACACCCCCACTGTCCTCAGGAATATTAACACACTGACAGAGAACACAGATTAATATTAACACACTCACTGACACACTGTGTATATCATGACTCACAGTCAGATAAACCCTGTGAAGTGTAAAACATCCCCACTGTCCTCAGGAATATTAACACACTGACAGAGAACACAGATTAATATTAACACACTCACTGACACACTGTGTACATCATGACCCACAGTCAGATACACCCTGTGAAGTGTAAAACACCCCCACTGTCCTCGGGAATATTAACACACTGACAGAGAACACAGATTAATATTAACACACTCACTGACACACTGTGTATATCATGACCCACAGTCAGATACACCCTGTGAAGTGTAAAACACCCCCACTGTCCTCAGTAATATTAACACACTGACAGAGAACACAGATTAATATTAACACACTCACTGACACACTGTGTATATCATGACCCACAGTCAGATACACCCTGTGAAGTGTAAAACACACCCACTGTCCTCAGTAATATTAACACACTGACAGAGAACACAGATTAATATTAACACACTCACTGACACACTGTGTACATCATGACCCAGAGTCAGATGCACCCTGTGAAGTGTAAAACATCCCCACGGTCCTCAGGAATATTAACACACTGACAGAGAACACAGATTAATATTAACACACTCACTGACACACTGTGTACATCATGACCCACAGTCAGATACACCCGGTGAAGTGTAAAACACCCCCACTGTCCTCAGCAATATTAACACACTGACAGAGAACACAGATTAATATTAACAGACTCACTGACACACTGTGTATATCATGACCCACAGTCAGATACACCCTGTGAAGTGTAAAACACCATCACTGTCCTCAGCAATATTAACACACTGACAGAGAACACAGATTAATATTAACACACTCACTGACACACTGTGTACATCATGACCCACAGTCAGATACACCCTGTGAAGTGTAAAACATCCCCACTGTCCTCAGTAATTTTAACACACTGACAGAGAACACAGATTAATATTAACACACTCACTGACACACTGTGTACATCATGACCCACAGTCAGATACACCCTGTGAAGTGTAAAACACCCCCACTGTCCTCGGTAATATTAACACACTGACAGAGAACACAGATTAATATTAACACACTCACTGACACACTGTGTACATCATGACCCACAGTCAGATACACCCTGTGATGTGTAAAACACCCCCACTGTCGTCAGTAATATTATCACACTGACAGAGAACACAGATTAATATTAACACACTCACTGACACACTGTGTACATCATGACCCACAGTCAGATACACCCTGTGAAGTGTAAAACACCCCCACTGTCCTCAGGAATATTAACACACTGACAGAGAACACAGATTAATATTAACACACTCACTGACACACTGTGTATATCATGACCCACAGTCAGATACACCCTGTGAAGTGTAAAACACCCCCACTGTCCTCAGGAATATTAACACACTGACAGAGAACACAGATTAATATTAACACACTCACTGACACACTGTGTATATCATGACCCACAGTCAGATACACCCTGTGAAGTGTAAAACACCCCCACTGTCCTCAGGAATATTAACACACTGACAGAGAACACAGATTAATATTAACACACTCACTGACACACTGTGTATATCATGACCCACAGTCAGATACACCCTGTGAAGTGTAAAACACCCCCACTGTCCTCAGGAATATTAACACACTGACAGAGAACACAGATTAATATTAACACACTCACTGACACACTGTGTATATCATGACCCACAGTCAGATACACCCTGTGAAGTGTAAAACACCCCCACTGTCCTCAGGAATATTAACACACTGACAGAGAACACAGATTAATATTAACACACTCACTGACACACTGTGTATATCATGACTCACAGTCAGATAAACCCTGTGAAGTGTAAAACATTCCCACTGTCCTCAGTAATATTAACACACTGACAGAGAACACAGATTAATATTAACACACTCACTGACACACTGTGTATATCATGACCCACAGTCAGATAAACCCTGTGAAGTGTAAAACACCCCCACTGTCCTCAGGAATATTAACACACTGACAGAGAACACAGATTAATATTAACACACTCACTGACACACTGTGTATATCATGACCCACAGTCAGATACACTCTGTGAAGTGTAAAACACCCCCACTGTCCTCAGGAATATTAACACACTGACAGAGAACACAGATTAATACTAACACACTCACTGACACACTGTATACATCATGACCCACAGTCAGATACACCCGGTGAAATGTAAAACACCCCCACTGTCCTCAGTAATATTAACACACTGACAGAGAACACAGATTAATATTAACACACTCACTGACACACTGTGTACATCATGACCCACAGTCAGATACACCCTGTGAAGTGTAAAACACCCCCACTGTCCTCAGTAATATTAACACACTGACAGAGAACACAGATTAATATTAACACACTCACTGACACACTGTGTATATCATGACCCACAGTCAGATGCACCCTGTGAAGTGTAAAACACCCCCACTGTCCTCAGTAATATTAACACACTGACAGAGAACACAGATTAATATTAACACACTCACTGACACACTGTGTATATCATGACCCACAGTCAGATACACCCTGTGAAGTGTAAAACATTCCCACTGTCCTCAGGAATATTAACACACTGACAGAGAACACAGATTAATATTAACACATTCACTGACACACTGTGTATATCATGACCCACAGTCAGATACACCCTGTGAAGTGTAAAACACCCCCACTGTCCTCAGTAATATTAACACACTGACAGAGAACACAGATTAATATTAACACACTCACTGACACACTGTGTATATCATGACCCACAGTCAGATACACCCTGTGAAGTGTAAAACATCCCCACTGTCCTCAGGAATATTAACACACTGACAGAGAAGACAGATTAATATTAACACACTCACTGACACACTGTGTACATCATGACCCACAGTCAGATACACACTGTGAAGTGTAAAACACCCCCACTGTCCTCAGTAATATTAACACACTGACAGAGAACACAGATTAATATTAACACACTCACTGACACACTGTGTATATCATGACCCACAGTCAGATACACCCTGTGAAGTGTAAAACACCCCCACTGTCCTCAGTAATATTAACACACTGACAGAGAACACAGATTAATATTAACACACTCACTGACACACTGTGTATATCATGACCCACAGTCAGATACACCCTGTGAAGTGTAAAACATCCCCACTGTCCTCAGGAATATTAACACACTGACAGAGAACACAGATTAATATTAACACACTCACTGACACACTGTGTATATCATGACCCACAGTCAGATACACCCGGTGAAGTGTAAAACACCCCCACTGTCCTCAGGAATATTAACACACTGACAGAGAACACAGATTAATATTAACACACTCACTGACACACTGTGTATATCATGACCCACAGTCAGATACACCCTGTGAAGTGTAAAACACCCCCACTGTCCTCAGGAATATTAACACACTGACAGAGAACACAGATTAATATTAACACACTCACTGACACACTGTGTATATCATGACTCACAGTCAGATAAACCCTGTGAAGTGTAAAACATTCCCACTGTCCTCAGTAATATTAACACATTGACAGAGAACACAGATTATTATTAACACACTCACTGACACACTGTGTATATCATGACCCACAGTCAGATAAACCCTGTGAAGTGTAAAACACCCCCACTGTCCTCAGTAATATTAACACACTGACAGACAACACAGATTAATATTAACACACTCACTGACACACTGTGTACATCATGACCCACAGTCAGATACACCCGGTGAAATGTAAAACACCCCCACTGTCCTCAGTAATATTAACACACTGACAGAGAACACAGATTGATATTAACACACTCACTGACACACTGCGTACATCATGACCCACAGTCAGATACACCCTGTGAAGTGTAAAACACCCCCACTGTCCTCAGCAATATTAACACACTGACAGAGAACACAGATTAATATTAACACACTCACTGACACACTGTGTATATCATGACCCACAGTCAGATACACCCTGTGAACTGTAAAACATCCCCACTGTCCTCAGGAATATTAACACACTGACAGAGAAGACAGATTAATATTAACACACTCACTGACACACTGTGTACATCATGACCCACAGTCAGATACACACTGTGAAGTGTAAAACACCCCCACTGTCCTCAGTAATATTAACACACTGACAGAGAACACAGATTAATATTAACACTCTCACTGACACACTGTGTACATCATGACCCACAGTCAGATACACCCGGTGAAATGTAAAACACCCCCACTGTCCTCAGTAATATTAACACACTGACAGAGAACACAGATTGATATTAACACACTCACTGACACACTGTGTACATCATGACCCACAGTCAGATGCACCCTGTGAAGTGTAAAACACCCCCACTGTCCTCAGTAATATTAACACACTGACAGAGAACACAGATTAATATTAACACACTCACTGACACACTGTGTACGTCATGACCCACAGTCAGATACACACAGTGAAGTGTAAAACACCCCCACTGTCCTCAGTAATATTAACACACTGACAGAGAACACAGATTAATATTAACACACTCACTGACACACTATGTACATCATGACCCACAGTCAGATACACCCTGTGAAGTGTAAAACACCCCCACTGTCCTCAGTAATATTAACACACTGACAGAGAACACAGATTAATATTAACACACTCACTGACACACTGTGTATATCATGACCCACAGTCAGATGCACCCTGTGAAGTGTAAAACACCCCCACTGTCCTCAGGAATATTAACACACTGACAGAGAACACAGATTAATATTAACACACTCACTGACACACTGTGTATATCATGACCCACAGTCAGATACACCCTGTGAAGTGTAAAACTTTCCCACTGTCCTCAGGAATATTAACACACTGACAGAGAACACATATTAATATTAACACATTCACTGACACACTGTGTATATCATGACCCACAGTCAGATACACCCAGTGAAGTGTAAAACACCCCCACTGTCCTCAGTAATATTAACACACTGACAGAGAACACAGATTAATATTAACACACTCACTGACACACTGTGTATATCATGACCCACAGTCAGATACACCCTGTGAAGTGTAAAACATCCCCACTGTCCTCAGGAATATTAACACACTGACAGAGAAGACAGATTAATATTAACACACTCACTGACACACTGTGTACATCATGACCCACAGTCAGATACACACTGTGAAGTGTAAAACACCCCCAAAGTCCTCAGTAATATTAACACACTGACAGAGAACACAGATTAATATTAACACACTCACTGACACACTGTGTATATCATGACCCACAGTCAGATACACCCTGTGAAGTGTAAAACACCCCCACTGTCCTCAGTAATATTAACACACTGACAGAGAACACTGATTAATATTAACACACTCACTGACACACTGTGTATATCATGACCCACAGTCAGATACACCCTGTGAAGTATAAAACATCCCCACTGTCCTCAGGAATATTAACACACTGACAGAGAACACAGATTAATATTAACACACTCACTGACACACTGTGTATATCATGACCCACAGTCAGATACACCCGGTGAAGTGTAAAACACCCCCACTGTCCTCAGGAATATTAACACACTGACAGAGAACACAGATTAATATTAACACACTCACTGACACACTGTGTATATCATGACCCACAGTCAGATACACCCTGTGAAGTGTAAAACACCCCCACTGTCCTCAGGAATATTAACACACTGACAGAGAACACAGATTAATATTAACACACTCACTGACACACTGTGTACATCATGACCCACAGTCAGATACACCCGGTGAAATGTAAAACACACCCACTGTCCTCAGTAATATTAACACACTGACAGAGAACACAGATTGATATTAACACACTCACTGACACACTGTGTATATCATGACCCACAGTCAGATACACCCTGTGAAGTGTAAAACACCCCCACTGTCCTCAGTCATATTAACACACTGACAGAGAACACAGATTAATATTAACACACTCACTGACACACTGTGTACATCATGACCCACAGTCAGATACACCCGGTGAAAAGTAAAACACCCCCACTGTCCTCAGTAATATTAACACACTGACAGAGAACACAGATTGATATTAACACACTCACTGACACACTGTGTACATCATGACCCACAGTCAGATACACCCTGTGAAGTGTAAAACACCCCCACTGTCCTCAGCAATATTAACACACTGACAGAGAACACAGATTAATATTAACACACTCACTGACACACTGTGTATATCATGACCCACAGTCAGATACACCCTGTGAAGTGTAAAACACCCCCACTGTCCTCAGTAATATTAACACACTGACAGAGAACACAGATTAATATTAACACACTCACTGACACAATGTGTATATCATGACCCACAGTCAGATGCACCCTGTGAAGTGTAAAACACCCCCACTGTCCTCAGGAATATTAACACACTGACAGAGAACACAGATTAATATTAACACACTCACTGACACACTGTGTATATCATGACCCACAGTCAGATACACCCTGTGAAGTGTAAAACACCCCCACTGTCCTCAGGAATATTAACACACTGACAGAGAACACAGATTAATATTAACACACTCACTGACACACTGTGTATATCATGACCCACAGTCAGATACACCCTGTGAACTGTAAAACATCCCCACTGTCCTCAGGAATATTAACACACTGACAGAGAAGACAGATTAATATTAACACACTCACTGACACACTGTGTACATCATGACCCACAGTCAGATACACACTGTGAAGTGTAAAACACCCCCACTGTCCTCAGTAATATTAACACACTGACAGAGAACACAGATTAATATTAACACACTCACTGACACACTGTGTATATCATGACCCACAGTCAGATACAGCCTGTGAAGTGTAAAACACCCCCACTGTCCTCAGCAATATTAACACACTGACAGAGAAAACAGATTAATATTAACACACTCACTGACACACTGTGTATATCATGACCCACAGTCAGATAAACCCTGTGAAGTGTAAAACACCCCCACTGTCCTCAGGAATATTAACACACTGACAGAGAACACAGATTAATATTAACACACTCACTGACACACTGTGTATATCATGACCCACAGTCAGATACACCCTGTGAAGTGTAAAACACCCCCACTGTCCTCAGGAATATTAACACACTGACAGAGAACACAGATTAATATTAACACACTCACTGACACACTGTGTATATCATGACCCACAGTCAGATACACCCTGTGAAGTGTAAAACACCCCCACTGTCCTCAGGAATATTAACACACTGACAGAGAACACAGATTAATATTAACACACTCACTGACACACTGTGTATATCATGACCCACAGTCAGATACACCCTGTGAAGTGTAAAACACCCCCACTGTCCTCAGGAATATTAACACACTGACAGAGAACACAGATCAATATTAACACACTCACTGACACACTGTGTATATCATGACCCACAGTCAGATACACCCTGTGAAGTGTAAAACACCCCCACTGTCCTCAGGAATATTAACACACTGACAGAGAACACAGATTAATATTAACACACTCACTGACACACTGTGTATATCATGACCCACAGTCAGATACACCCTGTGAAGTGTAAAACACCCCCACTGTCCTCAGGAATATTAACACACTGACAGAGAACACAGATTAATATTAACACACTCACTGACACACTGTGTATATCATGACCCACAGTCAGATACACCCTGTGAAGTGTAAAACACCCCCACTGTCCTCAGGAATATTAACACACTGACAGAGAACACAGATTAATATTAACACACTCACTGACACACTGTGTACATCATGACCCACAGTCAGATACACCCTGTGAAGTGTAAAACATCCCCACTGTCCTCAGGAATATTAACACACTGACAGAGAACACAGATTAATATTAACACACTCACTGACACACTGTGTATAACATGACCCACAGTCAGATACACCCTGTGAAGTGTAAAACACCCCCACTGTCCTCAGTAATATTAACACACTGACAGAGAACACAGATTAATATTAACACACTCACTGACACACTGTGTATATCATGACCCAGAGTCAGATACACCCGGTGAAGTGTAAAACACCCCCACTGTCCTCAGTAATATTAACACACTGACAGAGAGCACAGATTAATATTAACACACTCACTGACACACTGTGTATATCATGACCCACAGTCAGATAAACCCTGTGAAGTGTAAAACACCCCCACTGTCCTCAGTAATATTAACACACTGACAGAGAACACAGATTAATATTAACACACTCACTGACACACTGTGTACATCATGACCCACAGTCAGATACACCCTGTGAAGTGTAAAACACCCCCACTGTCCTCAGGAATATTAACACACTGACAGAGAACACAGATTAATATTAACACACTCACTGACACACTGTGTGTATCATGACCCACAGTCAGATAAACCCTGTGAAGTGTAAAACACCCCCACTGTCCTCAGTAATATTAACACACTGACAGAGAACACAGATTAATATTAACACACTCACTGACACACTGTGTATATCATGACCCACAGTCAGATAAACCCTGTGAAGTGTAAAACACCCCCACTGTCCTCAGGAATATTAACACACTGACAGAGAAGACAGATTAATATTAACACACTCACTGACACACTGTGTATATCATGACCCACAGTCAGATACACCCTGTGAAGTGTAAAACACCCCCACTGTCCTCAGGAATATTAACACACTGACAGAGAACACAGATTAATATTAACACACTCACTGACACACTGTGTATATCATGACCCACAGTCAGATACACCCGGTGAAGTGTAAAACACCCCCACTGTCCTCAGGAATATTAACACACTGACAGAGAACACAGATTAATATTAACACACTCACTGACACACTGTGTATATCATGACCCACAGTCAGATACACCCTGTGAAGTGTAAAACACCCCCACTGTCCTCAGGAATATTAACACACTGACAGAGAACACAGATTAATATTAACACACTCACTGACACACTGTGTATATCATGACCCACAGTCAGATACACCCTGTGAAGTGTAAAACACCCCCACTGTCCTCAGTAATATTAACACACTGACAGAGAACACAGATTAATATTAACACACTCACTGACACACTGTGTATATCATGACCCACAGTCAGATACACCCTGTGAAGTGTAAAACACCCCCACTGTCCTCAGGAATATTAACACATTGACAGAGAACACAGATTAATATTAACACACTCACTGACACACTGTGTACATCATGACCCACAGTCAGATACACCCTGTGAAGTGTAAAACAGCCCAATGTCCTCAGTAATATTAACACACTGACAGAGAACACAGATTAATATTAACACACTCACTGACACACTGTGTACATCATGACCCACAGTCAGATACACCCTGTGAAGTGTAAAACACCCCCACTGTCCTCAGTAATATTAACACACTGACAGAGAACACAGATTAATATTAACACACTCACTGACACACTGTGTATATCATGACCCACAGTCAGATACACCCTGTGAAGTGTAAAACACCCCCACTGTCCTCAGGAATATTAACACACTGACAGAGAACACAGATTAATATTAACACACTCACTGACACACTGTGTATATCATGACCCACAGTCAGATACACCCTGTGAACTGTAAAACATCCCCACTGTCCTCAGGAATATTAACACACTGACAGAGAAGACAGATTAATATTAACACACTCACTGACACACTGTGTACATCATGACCCACAGTCAGATACACACTGTCAAGTGTAAAACACCCCCACTGTCCTCAGTAATATTAACACACTGACAGAGAACACAGATTAATATTAACACACTCACTGACACACTGTGTATATCATGACCCACAGTCAGATACACCCTGTGAAGTGTAAAACACCCCCACTGTCCTCAGCAATATTAACACACTGACAGAGAACACAGATTAATATTAACACACTCACTGACACATTGTGTATATCATGACCCACAGTCAGATAAACCCTGTGAAGTGTAAAACACCCCCACTGTCCTCAGGAATATTAACACACTGACAGAGAACACAGATTAATATTAACACACTCACTGACACACTGTGTATATCATGACCCACAGTCAGATACACCCTGTGAAGTGTAAAACACCCCCACTGTCCTCAGGAATATTAACACACTGACAGAGAACACAGATTAATATTAACACACTCACTGACACACTGTGTATATCATGACCCACAGTCAGATACACCCTGTGAAGTGTAAAACACCCCCACTGTCCTCAGGAATATTAACACACTGACAGAGAACACAGATTAATATTAACACACTCACTGACACACTGTGTATATCATGACCCACAGTCAGATACACCCTGTGAAGTGTAAAACACCCCCACTGTCCTCAGGAATATTAACACACTGACAGAGAACACAGATTAATATTAACACACTCACTGACACACTGTGTATATCATGACCCACAGTCAGATACACCCTGTGAAGTGTAAAACACCCCCACTGTCCTCAGGAATATTAACACACTGACAGAGAACACAGATTAATATTAACACACTCACTGACACACTGTGTATATCATGACCCACAGTCAGATACACCCTGTGAAGTGTAAAACACCCCCACTGTCCTCAGGAATATTAACACACTGACAGAGAACACAGATTAATATTAACACACTCACTGACACACTGTGTACATCATGACCCACAGTCAGATACACCCTATGAAGTGTAAAACACCCCCACTGTCCTCAGGAATATTAACACACTGACAGAGAACACAGATTAATATTAACACACTCACTGACACACTGTGTACATCATGACCCACAGTCAGATACACCCTGTGAAGTGTAAAACACCCCCACTGTCCTCAGTAATATTAACACACTGACAGAGAACACAGATTAATATTAACACACTCACTGACACACTGTGTATAACATGACCCAGAGTCAGATACACCCGGTGAAGTGTAAAACACCCCCACAGTCCTCAGTAATATTAACACACTGACAGAGAGCACAGATTAATATTAACACACTCACTGACACACTGTGTATATCATGACCCACAGTCAGATAAACCCTGTGAAGTGTAAAACACCCCCACTGTCCTCAGTAATATTAACACACTGACAGAGAACACAGATTAATATTAACACACTCACTGACACACTGTGTATATCATGACCCACAGTCAGATAAACCCTGTGAAGTGTAAAACACCCCCACTGTCCTCAGGAATATTAACACACTGACAGAGAACACAGATTAATATTAACACACTCACTGACACACTGTGTATATCATGACCCACAGTCAGATACACCCGGTGAAGTGTAAAACACCCCCACTGTCCTCAGGAATATTAACACACTGACAGAGAACACAGATTAATATTAACACACTCACTGACACACTGTGTATATCATGACCCAGAGTCAGATACACCCTGTGAAGTGTAAAACACCCCCACTGTCCTCAGGAATATTAACACACTGACAGAGAACACAGATTAATATTAACACACTCACTGACACACTGTGTATATCATGACCCACAGTCAGACACACCCTGTGAAGTGTAAAACACCCCCACTGTCCTCAGTAATATTAACACACTGACAGAGAACACAGATTAATATTAACACACTCACTGACACACTGTGTATATCATGACCCACAGTCAGATACACCCTGTGAAGTGTAAAACACCCCCACTGTCCTCAGTAATATTAACACACTGACAGAGAACACAGATTAATATTAACACACTCACTGACACACTGTGTATATCATGACCCACAGTCAGATACACCCTGTGAAGTGTAAAACACCCCCACTGTCCTCAGGAATATTAACACACTGACAGAGAAGACAGATTAATATTAACACACTCACTGACACACTGTGTACATCATGACCCACAGTCAGATACACACTGTGAAGTGTAAAACACCCCCACTGTCCTCAGTAATATTAACACACTGACAGAGAACACAGATTAATATTAACACACTCACTGACACACTGTGTATATCATGACCCACAGTCAGATACACCCTGTGAAGTGTAAAACACCCCCACTGTCCTCAGCAATATTAACACACTGACAGAGAACACAGATTAATATTAACACACTCACTGACACACTGTGTATATCATGACCCACATTCAGATAAACCCTGTGAAGTGTAAAACACCCCCACTGTCCTCAGGAATATTAACACACTGACAGAGAACACAGATTAATATTAACACACTCACTGACACACTGTGTATATCATGACCCACAGTCAGATACACCCTGTGAAGTGTAAAACACCCCCACTGTCCTCAGGAATATTAACACACTGACAGAGAACACAGATTAATATTAACACACTCACTGACACACTGTGTATATCATGACCCACAGTCAGATACACCCTGTGAAGTGTAAAACACCCCCACTGTCCTCAGGAATATTAACACACTGACAGAGAACACAGATTAATATTAACACACTCACTGACACACTGTGTATATCATGACCCACAGTCAGATACACCCTGTGAAGTGTAAAACACCCCCACTGTCCTCAGGAATATTAACACACTGACAGAGAACACAGATTAATATTAACACACTCACTGACACACTGTGTATATCATGACCCACAGTCAGATACACCCTGTGAAGTGTAAAACACCCCCACTGTCCTCAGGAATATTAACACACTGACAGAGAACACAGATTAATATTAACACACTCACTGACACACTGTGTATATCATGACCCACAGTCAGATACACCCTGTGAAGTGTAAAACACCCCCACTGTCCTCAGGAATATTAACACACTGACAGAGAACACAGATTAATATTAACACACTCACTGACACACTGTGTATATCATGACCCACAGTCAGATACACCCTGTGAAGTGTAAAACACCCCCACTGTCCTCAGGAATATTAACACACTGACAGAGAACACAGATTAATATTAACACACTCACTGACACACTGTGTATAACATGACCCACAGTCAGATACACCCTGTGAAGTGTAAAACACCCCCACTGTCCTCAGTAATATTAACACACTGACAGAGAACACAGATTAATATTAACACACTCACTGACACACTGTGTATATCATGACCCAGAGTCAGATACACCCGGTGAAGTGTAAAACACCCCCACTGTCCTCAGTAATATTAACACACTGACAGAGAGCACAGATTAATATTAACACACTCACTGACACACTGTGTATAACATGACCCACAGTCAGATACACCCTGTGAAGTGTAAAACACCCCCACTGTCCTCAGTAATATTAACACACTGACAGAGAACACAGATTAATATTAACACACTCACTGACACACTGTGTATATCATGACCCACAGTCAGATAAACCCTGTGAAGTGTAAAACACCCCCACTGTCCTCAGTAATATTAACACACTGACAGAGAACACAGATTAATATTAACACACTCACTGACACACTGTGTATATCATGACCCACAGTCAGATAAACCCTGTGAAGTGTAAAACACCCCCACTGTCCTCAGGAATATTAACACACTGACAGAGAACACAGATTAATATTAACACACTCACTGACACACTGTGTATATCATGACCCACAGTCAGATACACCCGGTGAAGTGTAAAACACCCCCACTGTCCTCAGGAATATTAACACACTGACAGAGAACACAGATTAATATTAACACACTCACTGACACACTGTGTATATCATGACCCAGAGTCAGATACACCCTGTGATGTGTAAAACACCCCCACTGTCCTCAGGAATATTAATACACTGACAGAGAACACAGATTAATATTAACACACTCACTGACACACTGTGTATATCATGACCCACAGTCAGACACACCCTGTGAAGTGTAAAACACCCCCACTGTCCTCAGTAATATTAACACACTGACAGAGAACACAGATTAATATTAACACACTCACTGACACACTGTGTATATCATGACCCACAGTCAGATACACCCTGTGAAGTGTAAAACACCCCCACTGTCCTCAGTAATATTAACACACTGACAGAGAACACAGATTAATATTAACACACTCACTGACACACTGTGTATATCATGACCCACAGTCAGATACACCCTGTGAAGTGTAAAACACCCCCACTGTCCTCAGGAATATTAACACATTGACAGAGAACACAGATTAATATTAACACACTCACTGACACACTGTGTACATCATGACCCACAGTCAGATACACCCTGTGAAGTGTAAAACACCCCCACTGTCCTCAGTAATATTAACACACTGACAGAGAACACAGATTAATATTAACACACTCACTGACACACTGTGTACATCATGACCCACAGTCAGATACACCCTGTGAAGTGTAAAACACCCCCACTGTCCTCAGTAATATTAACACACTGACAGAGAACACAGATTAATATTAACAAACTCACTGACACACTGTGTATATCATGACCCACAGTCAGATACACCCTGTGAAGTGTAAAACACCCCCACTGTCCTCAGGAATATTAACACACTGACAGAGAACACAGATTAATATTAACACACTCACTGACACACTGTGTATATCATGACCCACAGTCAGATACACCCTGTGAACTGTAAAACATCCCCACTGTCCTCAGGAATATTAACACACTGACAGAGAAGACAGATTAATATTAACACACTCACTGACACACTGTGTACATCATGACCCACAGTCAGATACACACTGTGAAGTGTAAAACACCCCCACTGTCCTCAGTAATATTAACACACTGACAGAGAACACAGATTAATATTAACACACTCACTGACACACTGTGTATATCATGACCCACAGTCAGATACACCCTGTGAAGTGTAAAACACCCCCACTGTCCTCAGCAATATTAACACACTGACAGAGAACACAGATTAATATTAACACACTCACTGACACACTGTGTATATCATGACCCACAGTCAGATAAACCCTGTGAAGTGTAAAACACCCCCACTGTCCTCAGGAATATTAACACACTGACAGAGAACACAGATTAATATTAACACACTCACTGACACACTGTGTATATCATGACCCACAGTCAGATACACCCTGTGAAGTGTAAAACACCCCCACTGTCCTCAGGAATATTAACACACTGACAGAGAACACAGATTAATATTAACACACTCACTGACACACTGTGTATATCATGACCCACAGTCAGATACACCCTGTGAAGTGTAAAACACCCCCACTGTCCTCAGGAATATTAACACACTGACAGAGAACACAGATTAATATTAACACACTCACTGACACACTGTGTATATCATGACCCACAGTCAGATACACCCTGTGAAGTGTAAAACACCCCCACTGTCCTCAGGAATATTAACACACTGACAGAGAACACAGATTAATATTAACACACTCACTGACACACTGTGTATATCATGACCCACAGTCAGATACACCCTGTGAAGTGTAAAACACCCCCACTGTCCTCAGGAATATTAACACACTGACAGAGAACACAGATTAATATTAACACACTCACTGACACACTGTGTATATCATGACCCACAGTCAGATACACCCTGTGAAGTGTAAAACATGCCCACTGTCCTCAGGAATATTAACACACTGACAGAGAACACAGATTAATATTAAAACACTCACTGACACACTGTGTATATCATGACCCACAGTCAGATACACCCTGTGAAGTGTAAAACACCCCCACTGTCCTCAGGAATATTAACACACTGACAGAGAACACAGATTAATATTAACACACTCACTGACACACTGTGTATATCATGACCCACAGTCAGATACACCCGGTGAAGTGTAAAACACCCCCACTGTCCTCAGTAATATTAACACACTGACAGAGAACACAGATTAATATTAACACACTCACTGACATACTGTGGATATCATGACCCAGAGTCAGATACACCCGGTGAAGTGTAAAACACCCCCACTGTCCTCAGGAATATTAACACACTGACAGAGAACACAGATTAATATTAACACACTCACTGACACACTGTGTATATCATGACCCACAGTCAGATACACCCTGTGAAGTGTAAAACACCCCCACTGTCCTCAGGAATATTAACACACTGACAGAGAACACAGATTAATATTAACACACTCACTGACACACTGTGTATATCATGACCCACAGTCAGATACACCCGGTGAAGTGTAAAACACCCCCACTGTCCTCAGTAATATTAACACACTGACAGAGAACACAGATTAATATTAACACACTCACTGACATACTGTGGATATCATGATCCAGAGTCAGATACACCCGGTGAAGTGTAAAACACCCCCACTGTCCTCAGGAATATTAACACACTGACAGAGAACACAGATTAATATTAACACACTCACTGACACACTGTGTATATCATGACCCACAGTCAGACACACCCTGTGAAGTGTAAAACACCCCCACTGTCCTCAGTAATATTAACACACTGACAGAGAACACAGATTAATATTAACACACTCACTGACACACTGTGTATATCATGACCCACAGTCAGATACACCCTGTGAAGTGTAAAACACCCCCACTGTCCTCAGGAATATTAACACATTGACAGAGAACACAGATTAATATTAACACACTCACTGACACACTGTGTACATCATGACCCACAGTCAGATACACCCTGTGAAGTGTAAAACACCCCCACTGTCCTCAGGAATATTAACACACTGACAGAGAACACAGATTAATATTAACACACTCACTGACACACTGTGTATATCATGACCCAGAGTCAGATACACCCTGTGAAGTGTAAAACACCCCCACTGTCCTCAGTAATATTAACACACTGACAGAGAACACAGATTAATATTAACACACTCACTGACACACTGTGTACATCATGACCGACAGTCAGATAAACCCTGTGAAGTGTAAAACACCCCCACTGTCCTCAGGAATATTAACACACTGACAGAGAACACAGATTAATATTAACACACTCACTGACACACTGTGTATATCATGACCCACAGTCAGATAAACCCTGTGAAGTGTAAAACAACCCCACTGTCCTCAGTAATATTAACACACTGACAGAGAACACAGATTAATATTAACACTCTCACTGACACACTGTGTACATCATGACCCACAGTCAGATACACCCTGTGAAGTGTAAAACACCCCCACTGTCCTCAGTAATATTAACACACTGACAGAGAACACAGATTAATATTAACACACTCACTGACACACTGTGTACATCATCACCCACAGTCAGATACACCCTGTGAAGTGTAAAACACCCCCACTGTCCTCAGTAATATTAACACACTGACAGAGAACACAGATTAATATTAACACACTCACTGACACACTGTATATATCATGACCCACAGTCAGATACACCCTGTGAAGTGTAAAATACCCCCACTGTCCTCAGGAATATTCACACACTGACAGAGAACACAGATTAATATTAACACACTCACTGACACACTGTGTATATCCTGACCCACAGTTAGATACACCCTGTGAAGTGTAAAACACCCCCACTGTCCTCAGGAATATTAACACCTGACAGAGAACACAGATTCATATTAACACACTCACTGACACACTGTGTATATCATGACCCACAGTCAGATACACCCTGTGAAGTGTAAAACACCCCCACTGTCCTCAGGAATATTAACACACTGACAGAGAACACAGATTAATATTAACACACTCACTGACACACTGTGTATATCCTGACCCACAGTTAGATACACCCTGTGAAGTGTAAAACACCCCCACTGTCCTCAGGAATATTAACACCTGACAGAGAACACAGATTCATATTAACACACTCACTGACACACTGTGTATATCATGACCCACAGTCAGATACACCCTGTGAAGTGTAAAACACCCCCACTGTCCTCAGTAATATTAACACACTGACAGAGAACACAGATTAATATTAACACTCTCACTGACACACTTTGTATATCATGACCCATAGTCAGATACACCCTGTGAAGTGTAAAACATCCCCACTGTCCTCAGTAATATTAACACACTGACAGAGAACACAGATTAATATTAACACACTCACTGACACACTGTGTATATCATGACCCACAGTCAGACACACCGTGTGAAGTGTAAAACACCCCCACTGTCCTCAGCAATATTAACACACTGACAGAGAACACAGATTAATATTAACACACTCACTGACACACTGTGTATATCCTGACCCACAGTTAGATACACCCTGTGAAGTGTAAAACACCCCCACTGTCCTCAGGAATATTAACACACTGACAGAGAACACAGATTAATATTAACACACTCACTGACACACTGTGTATATCATGACCCACAGTCAGATACACCCTGTGAAGTGTAAAACACCCCCACTGTCCTCAGTAATATTAACACACTGACAGAGAACACAGATTAATATTAACACACTCACTGACACACTGTGTATATCATGACCCACAGTCAGATACACCCTGTGAAGTGTAAAACACCCCCACTGTCCTCAGCAATATTAACACACTGACAGAGAACACAGATTAATATTAACACACTCACTGACACACTGTGTCTATCATGACCCACAGTCAGATACACCCTGTGAAGTGTAAAACACCCCCACTGTCCTCAGGAATATTAACACACTGACAGAGAATACAGATTAATATTAACACACTCACTGACACACTGTGTATATCATGACCCACAGTCAGATACACCCTGTGAAGTGTAAAACATGCCCACTGCCCTCAGGAATATTAACACACTGACAGAGAACACAGATTAATATTAACACACTCACTGACACACTGTGTACATCATGACCCACAGTCAGATACACCCTGTGAAGTGTAAAACACCCCCACTGTCCTCAGGAATATTAACACACTGACAGAGAACACAGATTAATATTAACACACTCACTGACACACTGTGTATATCATGACTCACAGTCAGATACACCCTGAGAAGTGTAAAACACCCCCACTGTCCTCAGTAATATTAACACACTGACAGAGAACACAGATTAATATTAACACACTCACTGACACACTGTGTATATCATGACCCACAGTCAGATACACCCTGTGAAGTGTAAAACACCCCCACTGTCCTCAGTAATATTAACACACTGACAGTGAACACAGATTAATATTAACACACTCACTGACACACTGTGTATATCATGACCCACAGTCAGATACACCCTGTGAAGTGTAAAACACCCCCACTGTCCTCAGTAATATTAACACACTGACAGAGAACACAGATTAATATTAACACACTCACTGACACACTGTGTATATCATGACCCACAGTCAGATACACCCTGTGAAGTGCAAAACACCCCCACTGTCCTCAGTAATATTAACACACTGACAGAGAACACAGATTAACATTAACACACTCACTGACACACTTTGTACATCATGACCCACAGTCAGATACACCCTGTGAAGTGTAAAACACCCCCACTGTCCTCAGGAATATTAACACACTGACAGAGAACAAAGATTAATATTAACACACTCACTGACACACTGTGTATATCATGACCCACAGTCAGATACACCCTGTGAAGTGTAAAACACCCCCACTGTCCTCAGTAATATTAACACACTGACAGAGAACACAGATTAATATTAACACTCTCACTGACACACTTTGTATATCATGACCCATAGTCAGATACACCCTGTGAAGTGTAAAACATCCCCACTGTCCTCAGTAATATTAACACACTGACAGAGAACACAGATTAATATTAACACACTCACTGACACACTGTGGATATCATGACCCACAGTCAGATACACCGTGTGAAGTGTAAAACACCCCCACTGTCCTCAGCAATATTAACACACTGACAGAGAACACAGATTAATATTAACACACTCACTGACACACTGTGTATATCCAGACCCACAGTTAGATACACCCTGTGAAGTGTAAAACACCCCCACTGTCCTCAGGAATATTAACACACTGACAGAGAACACAGATTAATATTAACACACTCACTGACACACTGTGTACATCATGACCCACAGTCAGATACACCCTGTGAAGTGTAAAACACCCCCACTGTCCTCAGTAATATTAACACACTGACAGAGAACACAGATTAATATTAACACACTCACTGACACACTGTGTATATCATGACCCACAGTCAGATACACCCTGTGAAGTGTAAAACACCCCCACTGTCCTCAGCAATATTAACACACTGACAGAGAACACAGATTAATATTAACACACTCACTGACACACTGTGTCTATCATGACCCACAGTCAGATACACCCTGTGAAGTGTAAAACACCCCCACTGTCCTCAGGAATATTAACACACTGACAGAGAATACAGATTAATATTAACACACTCACTGACACACTGTGTATATCATGACCCACAGTCAGATACACCCTGTGAAGTGTAAAACATGCCCACTGCCCTCAGGAATATTAACACACTGACAGAGAACACAGATTAATATTAACACACTCACTGACACACTGTGTACATCATGACCCACAGTCAGATACACCCTGTGAAGTGTAAAACACCCCCACTGTCCTCAGGAATATTAACACACTGACAGAGAACACAGATTAATATTAACACACTCACTGACACACTGTGTATATCATGACTCACAGTCAGATACACCCTGAGAAGTGTAAAACACCCCCACTGTCCTCAGTAATATTAACACACTGACAGAGAACACAGATTAATATTAACACACTCACTGACACACTGTGTATATCATGACCCACAGTCAGATACACCCTGTGAAGTGTAAAACACCCCCACTGTCCTCAGTAATATTAACACACTGACAGTGAACACAGATTAATATTAACACACTCACTGACACACTGTGTATATCATGACCCACAGTCAGATACACCCTGTGAAGTGTAAAACACCCCCACTGTCCTTAGTAATATTAACACACTGACAGAGAACACAGATTAATATTAACACACTCACTGACACACTGTGTATATCATGACCCACAGTCAGATACACCCTGTGAAGTGCAAAACACCCCCACTGTCCTCAGTAATATTAACACACTGACAGAGAACACAGATTAACATTAACACACTCACTGACACACTTTGTACATCATGACCCACAGTCAGATACACCCTGTGAAGTGTAAAACACCCCCACTGTCCTCAGGAATATTAACACACTGACAGAGAACAAAGATTAATATTAACACACTCACTGACACACTGTGTATATCATGACCCACAGTCAGATACACCCTGTGAAGTGTAAAACACCCCCACTGTCCTCAGTAATATTAACACACTGACAGAGAACACAGATTAATATTAACACACTCACTGACACACTGTGTATATCATGACCCACAGTCAGATACACCCGGTGAAGTGTAAAACACCCCCACTGTCCTCAGTAATATTAACACACTGACAGAGAACACAGATTAATATTAACACACTCACTGACACAGTGTGTATATCATGACCCACAGTCAGATACACCCTGTGAAGTGTAAAACACCCCCACTGTCCTCAGGAATATTAACACACTGACAGAGAACACAGATTAATATTAACACAGTCACTGACACACTGTGTATATCATGACCCACAGTCAGATACACCCTGTGAAGTGTAAAACACCCCCACTGTCCTCAGGAATATTAACACACTGACAGAGAACACAGATTAATATTAACACACTCACTGACACACTGTGTATATCATGACCCACAGTCAGATACACCCTGTGAAGTGTAAAACACCCCCACTGTCCTCAGGAATATTAACACACTGACAGAGAACACAGATTAATATTAACACACTCACTGACACACTGTGTATATCATGACCCACAGTCAGATAGACCCTGTGAAGTGCAAAACACCCCCACTGTCCTCAGTAATATTAACACACTCACAGAGAACACAGATTAATATTAACACACTCACTGACACACTGTGTAGATCATGACCCACAGTCAGATACACCCTGTGAAGTGTAAAACACCCCCACTGTCCTCAGTAATATTAACACACTGACAGAGAACACAGATTAATATTAACACACTCACTGACACACTGTGTATATCATGACCCAGAGTCAGATACACCCTGTGAAGTGTAAAACACCCCCACTGTCCTCAGGAATATTAACACACTGACAGAGAACACAGATTAATATTAACACACTCACTGACACACTGTGTATATCATGACCCACAGTCAGATACACCCTGTGAACTGTAAAACATCCCCACTGTCCTCAGGAATATTAACACACTGACAGATAAGACAGATTAATATTAACACACTCACTGACACACTGTGTACATCATGACCCACAGTCAGATACACACTGTGAAGTGTAAAACACCCCCACTGTCCTCAGTAATATTAACACACTGACAGAGAACACAGATTAATATTAACACACTCACTGACACACTGTGTATATCATGACCCACAGTCAGATACACCCTGTGAAGTGTAAAACACCCCCACTGTCCTCAGCAATATTAACACACTGACAGAGAACACAGATTAATATTAACACACTCACTGACACACTGTGTATATCATGACCCACAGTCAGATAAACCCTGTGAAGTGTAAAACACCCCCACTGTCCTCAGGAATATTAACACACTGACAGAGAACACAGATTAATATTAACACACTCACTGACACACTGTGTATATCATGACCCACAGTCAGATACACCCTGTGAAGTGTAAAACACCCCCACTGTCCTCAGGAATATTAACACACTGACAGAGAACACAGATTAATATTAACACACTCACTGACACACTGTGTATATCATGACCCACAGTCAGATACACCCTGTGAAGTGTAAAACACCCCCACTGTCCTCAGGAATATTAACACACTGACAGAGAACACAGATTAATATTAACACACTCACTGACACACTGTGTATATCATGACCCACAGTCAGATACACCCTGTGAAGTGTAAAACACCCCCACTGTCCTCAGGAATATTAACACACTGACAGAGAACACAGATTAATATTAACACACTCACTGACACACTGTGTATATCATGACCCACAGTCAGATACACCCTGTGAAGTGTAAAACACCCCCACTGTCCTCAGGAATATTAACACACTGACAGAGAACACAGATTAATATTAACACACTCACTGACACACTGTGTATATCATGACCCACAGTCAGATACACCCTGTGAAGTGTAAAACACCCCCACTGTCCTCAGGAATATTAACACACTGACAGAGAACACAGATTAATATTAACACACTCACTGACACACTGTGTATATCATGACCCACAGTCAGATACACCCTGTGAAGTGTAAAACACCCCCACTGTCCTCAGGAATATTAACACACTGACAGAGAACACAGATTAATATTAACACACTCACTGACACACTGTGTATATCATGACCCACAGTCAGATACACCCGGTGAAGTGTAAAACACCCCCACTGTCCTCAGTAATATTAACACACTGACAGAGAACACAGATTAATATTAACACACTCACTGACATACTGTGGATATCATGACCCAGAGTCAGATGCACCCGGTGAAGTGTAAAACACCCCCACTGTCCTCAGGAATATTAACACACTGACAGAGAACACAGATTAATATTAACACACTCACTGACACACTGTGTATATCATGACCCACAGTCAGATACACCCTGTGAAGTGTAAAACACCCCCACTGTCCTCAGGAATATTAACACACTGACAGAGAACACAGATTAATATTAACACACTCACTGACACACTGTGTATATCATGACCCACAGTCAGATACACCCGGTGAAGTGTAAAACACCCCCACTGTCCTCAGTAATATTAACACACTGACAGAGAACACAGATTAATATTAACACACTCACTGACGTACTGTGGATATCATGACCCAGAGTCAGATACACCCGGTGAAGTGTAAAACACCCCCACTGTCCTCAGGAATATTAACACACTGACAGAGAACACAGATTAATATTAACACACTCACTGACACACTGTGTATATCATGACCCACAGTCAGACACACCCTGTGAAGTGTAAAACACCCCCACTGTCCTCAGTAATATTAACACACTGACAGAGAACACAGATTAATATTAACACACTCACTGACACACTGTGTATATCATGACCCACAGTCAGATACACCCTGTGAAGTGTAAAACACCCCCACTGTCCTCAGGAATATTAACACATTGACAGAGAACACAGATTAATATTAACACACTCACTGACACACTGTGTACATCATGACCCACAGTCAGATACACCCTGTGAAGTGTAAAACACCCCCACTGTCCTCAGGAATATTAACACACTGACAGAGAACACAGATTAATATTAACACACTCACTGACACACTGTGTATATCATGACCCAGAGTCAGATACACCCTGTGAAGTGTAAAACACCCCCACTGTCCTCAGTAATATTAACACACTGACAGAGAACACAGATTAATATTAACACACTCACTGACACACTGTGTACATCATGACCCACAGTCAGATAAACCCTGTGAAGTGTAAAACACCCCCACTGTCCTCAGGAATATTAACACACTGACAGAGAACACAGATTAATATTAACACACTCACTGACACACTGTGTATATCATGACCCACAGTCAGATAAACCCTGTGAAGTGTAAAACACCCCCACTGTCCTCAGTAATATTAACACACTGACAGAGAACACAGATTAATATTAACACTCTCACTGACACACTGTGTACATCATCACCCACAGTCAGATACACCCTGTGAAGTGTAAAACACCCCCACTGTCCTCAGTAATATTAACACACTGACAGAGAACACAGATTAATATTAACACACTCACTGACACACTGTATATATCATGACCCACAGTCAGATACACCCTGTGAAGTGTAAAACACCCCCACTGTCCTCAGGAATATTAACACACTGACAGAGAACACAGATTAATATTAACACACTCACTGACACACTGTGTATATCCTGACCCACAGTTAGATACACCCTGTGAAGTGTAAAACACCCCCACTGTCCTCAGGAATATTAACACACTGACAGAGAACACAGATTAATATTAACACACTCACTGACACACTGTGTATATCCTGACCCACAGTTAGATACACCCTGTGAAGTGTAAAACACCCCCACTGTCCTCAGGAATATTAACACCTGACAGAGAACACAGATTAATATTAATACACTCACTGACACACTGTGTATATCATGACCCACAGTCAGATACACCCGGTGAAGTGTAAAACACCCCCACTGTCCTCAGGAATATTAACACACTGACAGAGAACACAGATTAATATTAACACACTCACTGACACACTGTGTATATCATGACCCACAGTCAGATACACCCTGTGAAGTGTAAAACACCCCCACTGTCCTCAGGAATATTAACACACTGACAGAGAACACAGATTAATATTAACACACTCACTGACACACTGTGTATATCATGACCCACAGTCAGATACACCCTGTGAAGTGTAAAACACCCCCACTGTCCTCAGGAATATTAACACACTAACAGAGAACACAGATTAATATTAACACACTCACTGACACACTGTGTATATCGTGACCCACAGTCAGATAAACCCTGTGAAGTGTAAAACACCCCCACTGTCCTCAGGAATATTAACACACTGACAGAGAACACAGATTAATATTAACACACTCACTGACACACTGTGTATATCATGACCCACAGTCAGATACACCCTGTGAAGTGTAAAACACCCCCACTGTCCTCAGGAATATTAACACACTGACAGAGAACACAGATTAATATTAACACACTCACTGACACACTGTGTATATCATGACCCACAGTCAGATACACCCTGTGAAGTGTAAAACACCCCCACTGTCCTCAGTAATATTAACACACTGACAGAGAACACAGATTAATATTAACAGACTCACTGACACACTGTGTATATCATGACCCACAGTCAGATAAACCCTGTGAAGTGTAAAACACCCCCAATGTCCTCAGGAATATTAACACACTGACAGAGAACACAGATTAATATTAACACACTCACTGACACACTGTGTATATCATGACCCACAGTCAGATACACCCTGTGAAGTGTAAAACACCCCCACTGTCCTCAGGAATATTAACACACTGACAGAGAACACAGATTAATATTAACACACTCACTGACACACTGTGTACATCATGACCCACAGTCAGATACACCCTGTGAAGTGTAAAACACCCCACTGTCCTCAGTAATATTAACACACTGACAGAGAACACAGATTAATATTAACACACTCACTGACACACTGTGTAGATCATGACCCACAGTCAGATACACCCTGTGAAGTGTAAAACACCCCCACTGTCCTCAGTAATATTAACACACTGACAGAGAACACAGATTAATATTAACACACTCACTGACACACTGTGTACATCATGACCCACAGTCAGATACACCCTGTGAAGTGCAAAACACCCCCACTGTCCTCAGGAATATTAACACACTGACAGAGAACACAGATTAATATTAACACACTCACTGACACACTGTGTATATCATGACCCAAAGTCAGATACACCCTGTGAAGTGTAAAACACCCCCACTGTCCTCAGGAATATTAACACACTGACAGAGAACACAGATTAATATTAACACACTCACTGACACACTGTGTATATCATGACCCACAGTCAGATACACCCTGTGAAGTGTAAAACACCCCCACTGTCCTCAGTAATATGTACACACTGACAGAGAACACAGATTAATATTAACACACTCACTGACACACTGTGTATATCATGACCCACAGTCAGATAAACCCTGTGAAGTGTAAAACACCCCCACTGTCCTCAGGAATATTAACACACTGACAGAGAACACAGATTAATATTAACACACTCACTGACACACTGTGTATATCATGACCCACAGTCAGATACACCCTGTGAAGTGTAAAACACCCCCACTGTCCTCAGGAATATTAACACACTGACAGAGAACACAGATTAATATTAACACACTCACTGACACACTGTGTACATCATGACCCACAGTCAGATAAACCCTGTGAAGTGTAAAACACCCCCACTGTCCTCAGTAATATTAACACACTGACAGAGAACACAGATTAATATTAACACACTCACTGACACACTGTGTACATCATGACCCACAGTCAGATAAACCCTGTGAAGAGTAAAACACCCCCACTGTCCTCAGTAATATTAACACACTGACAGAGAACACAGATTAATATTAACACACTCACTGACACACTGTGTATATCATGACCCACAGTCAGATACACCCTGTGAAGTGTAAAACACACC
Organism: Heterodontus francisci; assembly: GCF_036365525.1. Lineage (NCBI taxonomy): Eukaryota > Metazoa > Chordata > Chondrichthyes > Heterodontiformes > Heterodontidae > Heterodontus > Heterodontus francisci. The sequence goes on along the minus strand of NW_027141865.1, from coordinate 13,236 downwards.
CACTGTCCTCAGTAATATTAACACACTGACAGAGAACACAGATTAATATTAACACACTCACTGACACACTGTGTACATCATGACCCACAGTCAGATACACACTGTGAAGTGTATAACACCCCCACTGTCCTCAGGAATATTAACACACTGACAGAGAATACAGATTAATATTAACACACTCACTGACACACTGTGTATGTCATGACCCACAGTCAGATACACCCTGTGAAGTGTAAAACACCCCCACTGTCCTCAGTAATATTAACACACTGACAGAGAACACAGATTAATATTAACACACTCACTGACACACTGTGTACATCATGACCCACAGTCAGATACACCCTGTGAAGTGTAAAACATCCCCACTGTCCTCAGTAATATTAACACACTGACAGAGAACACAGATTAATATTAACACACTCACTGACACACTGTGTACATCATGACCCACAGTCAGATACACCCTGTGAAGTGTAAAACATCCCCACTGTCCTTAGGAATATTAACACACTGACAGAGAACACAGATTAATATTAACACACTCACTGACACACTGTGTACATCATGACCCACAGTCAGATACACCCTGTGAAGTGTAAAACACCCCCACTGTCCTCAGTAATATTAACACACTGACAGAGAACACAGATTAATATTAACACACTCACTGACACACTGTGTATATCATGACCCACAGTCAGATACACCCTGTGAAGTGTAAAACACCCCCACTGTCCTCAGCAATATTAACACACTGACAGAGAACACAGATTAATATTAACACACTCACTGACACACAGTGTATATCATGACCCACAGTCAGATACACCCTGTGAAGTGTAAAACACCCCCACTGTCCTCAGGAATATTAACACACTGACAGAGAACACAGATTAATATTAACACACTCACTGACACACTGTGTATATCATGACCCACAGTCAGATACACCCTGTGAAGTGTAAAACACCTCCACTGTCCTCAGTAATATTAACACACTGACAGAGAACACAGATTAATATTAACACACTCACTGACACACTGTGTACATCATGACCCACAGTCAGATACACCCTGTGAAGTGTAAAACACCCCCACTGTCCTCAGTAATATTAACACACTGACAGAGAACACAGATTAATATTAACACACTCACTGACACACTGTGTACATCATGACCCACAGTCAGATACACCCTGTGAAGTGTAAAACACCCCCACTGTCCTCAGTAATATTAACACACTGACAGAGAACACAGATTAATATTAACACACTCACTAACACACTGTGTATATCATGACCCACAGTCAGATACACCCTGTGAAGTGTAAAACACCCCCACTGTCCTCAGCAATATTAACACACAGACAGAGAACACAGATTAATATTAACACACTCACTGACACACTGTGTATATCATGACCCACAGTCAGATACACCCTGTGAAGTGTAAAACACCCCCACTGTCCTCAGTAATATTAACACACTGACAGAGAACACAGATTAATGTTCACACACTCACTGACACACTGTGTATATCATGACCCACAGTCAGATACACCCTGTGAAGTGTAAAACACCCCCACTGTCCTCAGCAATATTAACACACTGACAGAGAACACAGATTAATATTAACACACTCACTGACACACTGTGTACATCATGACCCACAGTCAGATACACCCTGTGAAGTGTAAAACACCCCCACTGTCCTCAGGAATATTAACACACTGACAGAGAACACAGATTAATATTAACACACTCACTGACACACTGTGTACATCATGACCCACAGTCAGATACACCCTGTGAAGTGTAAAACACCCCCACTGTCCTCAGTAATATTAACACACTGACAGAGAACACAGATTAATATTAACACACTCACTGACACACTGTGTACATCATGACCCACAGTCAGATACACCCTGTGAAGTGTAAAACACCCCCACTGTCCTCAGTAATATTAACACACTGACAGAGAACACAGATTAATATTAACACACTCACTAACACACTGTGTATATCATGACCCACAGTCAGATACACCCTGTGAAGTGTAAAACACCCCCACTGTCCTCAGCAATATTAACACACAGACAGAGAACACAGATAAATATTAACACACTCACTGACACACTGTGTATATCATGACCCACAGTCAGATACACCCTGTGAAGTGTAAAACACCCCCACTGTCCTCAGGAATATTAACACACTGACAGAGAACACAGATTAATATTAACACACTCACTGACACACTGTGTATATCATGACCCACAGTCAGATACACCCTGTGAAGTGTAAAACACCCCCACTGTCCTCAGGAATATTAACACACTGACAGAGAACACAGATTAATATTAACACACTCACTGACACACTGTGTATATCATGACCCACAGTCAGATACACCCTGTGAAGTGTAAAACACCCCCACTGTCCTCAGGAATATTAACACACTGACAGAGAACACAGATTAATATTAACACACTCACTGACACACTGTGTACATCATGACCCACAGTCAGATACACCCTGTGAAGTGTAAAACACCCCCACTGTCCTCAGTAATATTAACACACTGACAGAGAACACAGATTAATATTAACACACTCACTGACACACTGTGTATATCATGACCCAAAGTCAGATACACCCTGTGAAGTGTAAAACACCCCCACTGTCCTCAGGAATATTAACACACTGACAGAGAACACAGATTAATATTAACACACTCACTAACACACTGTGTATATCATGACCCACAGTCAGATACACCCTGTGAAGTGTAAAACACCCCCACTGTCCTCAGGAATATTAACACACTGACAGAGAACACAGATTAATATTAACACACTCACTGACACACTGTGTACATCATGACCCACAGTCAGATACACCCTGTGAAGTGTAAAACATCCCCACTGTCCTCAGGAATATTAACACACTGACAGAGAACACAGATTAATATTAACACACTCACTGACACACTGTGTATATCATGACCCACAGTCAGATACACCCTGTGAAGTGTAAAACACCCCCACTGTCCTCAGGAATATTAACACACTGACAGAGAACACAGATTAATATTAACACACTCACTGACACACTGTGTATATCATGACCCACAGTCAGATACACCCTGTGAAGTGTAAAACACCCCCACTGTCCTCAGCAATATTAACACACAGACAGAGAACACAGATTAATATTAACACACTCACTGACACACTGTGTATATCATGACCCACAGTCAGATACACCCTGTGAAGTGTAAAACACCCCCACTGTCCTCAGTAATATTAACACACTGACAGAGAACACAGATTAATGTTCACACACTCACTGACACACTGTGTATATCATGACCCACAGTCAGATACACCCTGTGAAGTGTAAAACACCCCCACTGTCCTCAGCAATATTAACACACTGACAGAGAACACAGATTAATATTAACACACTCACTGACACACTGTGTACATCATGACCCACAGTCAGATACACCCTGTGAAGTGTAAAACACCCCCACTGTCCGCAGGAATATTAACACACTGACAGAGAACACAGATTAATATTAACACACTCACTGACACACTGTGTACATCATGACCCACAGTCAGATACACCCTGTGAAGTGTAAAACACCCCCACTGTCCTCAGTAATATTAACACACTGACAGAGAACACAGATTAATATTAACACACTCACTGACACACTGTGTATATCATGACCCAAAGTCAGATACACCCTGTGAAGTGTAAAACACCCCCACTGTCCTCAGGAATATTAACACACTGACAGAGAACACAGATTAATATTAACACACTCACTGACACACTGTGTATATCATGACCCACAGTCAGATACACCCTGTGAAGTGTAAAACACCCCCACTGTCCTCAGGAATATTAACACACTGACAGAGAACACAGATTAATATTAACACACTCACTGACACACTGTGTACATCATGACCCACAGTCAGATACACCCTGTGAAGTGTAAAACATCCCCACTGTCCTCAGGAATAGTAACACACTGACAGAGAACACAGATTAATATTAACACACTCACTGACACACTGTGTATATCATGACCCACAGTCAGATACACCCTGTGAAGTGTAAAACACCCCCACTGTCCTCAGGAATATTAACACACTGACAGAGAACACAGATTAATATTAACACACTCACTGACACACTGTGTATATCATGACCCACAGTCAGATACACCCTGTGAAGTGTAAAACACCCCCACTGGCCTCAGGAATATTAACACACTGACAGAGAACACAGATTAATATTAACACACTCACTGACACACTGTGTATATCATGACCCACAGTCAGATACACCCTGTGAAGTGTAAAACACCTCCACTGTTCTCAGTAATATTAACACACTGACAGAGAACACAGATTAATATTAACACACTCACTGACACACTGTGTATATCATGACCCACAGTCAGATACACCCTGTGAAGTGTAAAACACCCCCACTGTCCTCAGTAATATTAACACACTGACAGAGAACACAGATTAATATTAACACACTCACTGACACACTGTGTACATCATGACCCACAGTCAGATACACCCTGTGAAGTGTAAAACACCCCCACTGTCCTCAGGAATATTAACACACTGACAGAGAACACAGATTAATATTAACACACTCACTGACACACTGTGTATATCATGACCCACAGTCAGATAAACCCTGTGAAGTGTAAAACACCCCCACTGTCCTCAGGAATATTAACACACTGACAGAGAACACAGATTAATATTAACACACTCACTGACACACTGTGTATATCATGACCCACAGTCAGATACACCCTGTGAAGTGTAAAACACCCCCACTGTCCTCAGGAATATTAACACACTGACAGAGAACACAGATTAATATTAACACACTCACTGACACACTGTGTATATCATGACCCACAGTCAGATACACCCTGTGAAGTGTAAAACACCCCCACTGTCCTCAGCAATATTAACACACTGACAGAGAACACAGATTAATATTAACACACTCACTGACACACTGTGTATATCATGACCCACAGTAAGATACACCCTGTGAAGTGTAAAACACCCCCACTGTCCTCAGTAATATTAACACACTGACTAGAGAACACAGATTAATGTTAACACACTCACTGACACACTGTGTATATCATGACCCACAGTCAGATACACCCTGTGAAGTGTAAAACACCCCCACTGTCCTCAGCAATATTAACACACTGACAGAGAACACAGATTAATATTAACACACTCACTGACACACTGTGTACATCATGACCCACAGTCAGATAAACCCTGTGAAGTGTAAAACACCCCCACTGTCCTCAGGAATATTAACACACTGACAGAGAACACAGATTAATATTAACACACTCACTGACACACTGTGTACATCATGACCCACAGTCAGATACACCCTGTGAAGTGTAAAACACCCCCACTGTCCTCAGTAATATTAACACACTGACAGAGAACACAGATTAATATTAACACACTCACTGACACACTGTGTATATCATGACCCAAAGTCAGATACACCCTGTGAAGTGTAAAACACCCCCACTGTCCTCAGGAATATTAACACACTGACAGAGAACACAGATTAATATTAACACACTCACTGACACACTGTGTATATCATGACCCACAGTCAGATACACCCTGTGAAGTGTAAAACACCCCCACTGTCCTCAGGAATATTAACACACTGACAGAGAACACAGATTAATATTAACACACTCACTGACACACTGTGTACATCATGACCCACAGTCAGATACACCCTGTGAAGTGTAAAACATCCCCACTGTCCTCAGGAATATTAACACACTGACAGAGAACACAGATTAATATTAACACACTCACTGACACACTGTGTATATCATGACCCACAGTCAGATACACCCTGTGAAGTGTAAAACACCCCCACTGTCCTCAGGAATATTAACACACTGACAGAGAACACAGATTAATATTAACACACTCACTGACACACTGTGTATATCATGACCCACAGTCAGATACACCCTGTGAAGTGTAAAACACCCCCACTGTCCTCAGGAATATTAACACACTGACAGAGAACACAGATTAATATTAACACACTCACTGACACACTGTGTATATCATGACCCACAGTCAGATACACCCTGTGAAGTGTAAAACACCCCCACTGCCCTCAGTAATATTAACACCTGACAGAGAACACAGATTAATATTAACACACTCACTGACACACTGTGTATATCATGACCCACAGTCAGATACACCCTGTGAAGTGTAAAACATCCCCACTGTCCTCAGTAATATTAACACACTGACAGAGAACACAGAGTAATATTAACACACTCACTGACACACTGTGTATATCATGACCCACAGTCAGATACACCCTGTGAAGTGTAAAACACCCCCACTGTCCTCAGTAATATTAACACACTGACAGAGAACACAGATTAATATTAACACACTCACTGACACACTGTGTATATCATGACCCACAGTCAGATAAACCCTGTGAAGTGTAAAACATCCCCACTGTCCTCAGTAATATTAACACACTGACAGAGAACACAGATTAATATTAACACACTCACTGACACACTGTGTACATCATGACCCAAAGTCAGATACACCCTGTGAAGTGTAAAACACCCCCACTGTCCTCAGGAATATTAACACACTGACAGAGAACACAGATTAATATTAACACACTCACTGACACTCTGTGTACATCATGACCCACAGTCAGATACACCCTGTGAAGTGTAAAACACCCCCACTGTCCTCAGGAATATTAACACACTGACAGAGAACACAGATTAATATTAACACACTCACTGACACACTGTGTATATCATGACCCAAAGTCAGATACACCCTGTGAAGTGTAAAACACCCCCACTGTCCTCAGGAATATTAACACACTGACAGAGAACACAGATTAATATTAACACACTCACTCTGGCAGTGCCATAGACATTTATAAGTGCAAAGTAATAGAGATGTTTAACACACCATTCACTTACAATGCCCTGGACCTTTTTAGCATGCTTGACTATTGGAATGCAAAGGCCTATTGCAGTGTAATTGTACCTCGCAGTACAGGAACCTCTGACAGGGTAATTGTACCTCGCAGTGCAGGAACCTCTGACAGGGTAATTGTACCTCGCAGTACAGGAACCTCTGACAGGGTAATTGTACCTCGCAGTACAGGAACCTCTGACAGGGTAATTGTACCTCGCAGTACAGGAACCTCTGACAGGGTAATTGTACCTCGCAGTACAGGAACCTCTGACAGGGTAATTGTACCTCGCAGTACAGGAACCTCTGACAGGGTAATTGTACCTCGCAGTGCAGGAACCTCTGACAGGGTAATTGTACCTCGCAGTGCAGGAACCTCTGACAGGGTAATTGTACCTCGCAGTGCAGGAACCTCTGACAGTGTAATTGTACCTCGCAGTGCAGGAACCTCTGACAGGTTAATTGTACCTCACAGTGCAGGAACCTCTGACAGGGTAATTGTCCCTCGCAGTACAGGAACCTCTGACAGGGTAATTGTACCTCGCAGTGCAGGAACCTCTGACAGGGTAATTGTACCTCGCAGTACAGGAACCTCTGACAGGGTAATTGTACCTCACAGTACAGGAACCTCTGACAGGGTAATTGTACCTCGCAGTGCAGGAACCTCTGACAGGGTAATTGTCCCTCTCAGTACAGGAACCTCTGACAGGGTAATTGTCCCTCGCAGTGCAGGAACCTCTAGCAGCACAATAGCATCTTGCAATGCAGAGGCCTTTCCTGTGCATTTGCCCATGTAATGCAATGGGACTTGCTATGTAAAATCCAATTGTAATGCAAATTTCCCATGCAGTGCTGCAGCCCCTTGTAGTGCAAAAAGCACCTTGAGATGTCATAGAATGTTGCAATGCAACAAGCATTTGAAATCCCATTGAAGTTATGGTGCACTAGACCCTTGCAATGCAACACAAAAACTTGTAGTACAATAGCCTTTGCAGTACAACATCCACTAACAAAGCAATAGCCCCATGCAGTGCAATCTCCACTGACAGTGTAAAAACAACATGCAATGTAATAGTCTCTAAGAGTGACATAGCAATAACGTGAAGAAATGCTATAGCCTTTTGAACACAACAGACCATGACAATTCAATAGCCTCTTGCAGTGCAAAAGCTCTTTGGTGTGCAATAGACCCTGACAATGTATTTTCCCCTCACAGTGCAACAGTTCTATGCTTTGCATAACATGCTTATGGTACAAAAGCCAGGTGCAGTCCAAGAGCAAATTGCCTTTTGATACCCTATTGAAATATAATATCCTCTCACAATGGAAACCATCTCGCAATACAAAATTTCCCTGCAGTGCAATAGCTATTTGTTTTGCAATTGTGACTTTCAATACAATAGGCACTTGCCATGTAACATCCAGTTGCAATGTAATGGAACCATTAGTGTGCATGATCCTTGTATTGCAATAGCCTCTTGCAGTGCAATAGCAGCTTGCAATGCAGGGACCTTTGGTAGTGCAATAACTCCTTCCAATGCAAAGGTCTTTGAGTTTGCAATAGAGCGTGGTGTGCAACATCCACTTGCAATGAAAATGCAAAGGCACCTTGCAATACAAGAACTATTTGCAGAGCAAAAACTCCAGCAATGCAACACGCATTTCATTGCAATAGCGCTTGCAATCCAACAGTCCCTCCCTTGCAGACTATTATCCTTGCAATGTCAGAGCCCCTTTCAATACAACATCCACATGCAACGCAAGAAAACCAAGAATGTTTGGCAATGCACTGAAACAACTACTTGCAATGCAATAGGGCTAAGTCATGCAATAGCCCATTGATAACATTGCACACTGGCAAAGTAATGGACTTTTACAGAGCAATAGCTCATCGGAGGGCAATTGCCCTTTGCAATGCAATAACCTGAAGCAGTACATTGGGGGCTTACAATACAGTATCCATGATTAATACAATAACACTTTACATTACAATGGCCTCTTACACTGTAATATCTTCTTGTAGTGTGAACACTCTTGCAGTTCAATAGCTACGTGCTGGAAAGCAGAAGCCTCTTGCAAAGAAATACCCTTTGTAATTCAATCACCTCTTGCACGGTGACAGCACCTTGCAATGCAGGATACACTGACAGTTTAATAGTCCTTTATAATTCAATCACCTCTTGCACGGTGACAGCACCTTGCAATGCAGGATACAATGACAGTTTAATAGTCCTTTGTAATTCAATCACCTCTTGCACGGTGACAGCACCTTGCAATGCAGGATACAATGACAGTTTAATAGTCCTTTGCAATTCAATCACCTCTTGCACGGTGACAGCACCTTGCAATGCAGGATACAATGACAGTTTAATAGTCCTTTGTAATTCAATCACCTCTTGCACGGTGACAGCACCTTGCAATGCAGGATACACTGACAGTTTAATAGTCCTTTGTAATTCAATCACCTCTTGCACGGTGACAGCACCTTGCAATGCAGGATACAATGACAGTTTAATAGTCCTTTGTAATTCAATCACCTCTTGCACGGTGACAGCACCTTGCAATGCAGGATACACTGACAGTTTAATAGTCCTTTGTAATTCAATCACCTCTTGCACGGTGACAGCACCTTGCAATGCAGGATACACTGACAGTTTAATAGTCCTTTGTAATTCAATCACCTCTTGCACGGTGACAGCACCTTGCAATGCAGGATACACTGACAGTTTAATAGTCCTTTATAATTCAATCACCTCTTGCACGGTGACAGCACCTTGCAATGCAGGATACAATGACAGTTTAATAGTCCTTTGTAATTCAATCACCTCTTGCACGGTGACAGCACCTTGCAATGCAGGATACAATGACAGTTTAATAGTCCTTTGTAATTCAATCACCTCTTGCACGGTGACAGCACCTTGCAATGCAGGATACACTGACAGTTTAATAGTCCTTTGTAATTCAATCACCTCTTGCACGGTGACAGCACCTTGCAATGCAGGATACAATGACAGTTTAATAGTCCTTTGTAATTCAATCACCTCTTGCACGGTGACAGCACCTTGCAATGCAGGATACACTGACAGTTTAATAGTCCTTCGTAATTCAATCACCTCTTGCACGGTGACAGCACCTTGCAATGCAGGATACACTGACAGTTTAATAGTCCTTTGTAATTCAATCACCTCTTGCACGGTGACAGCACCTTGCAATGCAGGATACACTGACAGTTTAATAGTCCTTTGTAATTCAATCACCTCTTGCACGGTGACAGCACCTTGCAATGCAGGATACAATGACAGTTTAATAGTCCTTTGTAATTCAATCACCTCTTGCACGGTGACAGCACCTTGCAATGCAGGATACAATGACAGTTTAATAGTCCTTTGTAATTCAATCACCTCTTGCACGGTGACAGCACCTTGCAATGCAGGATACAATGACAGTTTAAGGACTGGAGAGGCCTTTGACAGTGCAATCATCCTTGCAGTTTAACATCCACATGGAGTTGTCACACAAACCACAGCTGTGATAATACAACAATCGTGAAAATAACTCCAAAGAGCTCCAGAAACCATCTTTGTCTTTAAGGAAAAAAAATCAGCCTTTAATTTACAAAATGAACAATGTATCCAAAATGGCATTGAAAGAAAACAAATCTTGGTCTTTGTGTGTTGAAACTGTCTGACAAGGACAAAGGACAAATGGTCAAAGCTAACAGGTGTCAAATGAACACATCCTATACCATGCTAAAACATTCCTGAATTGAGTATCTCCTACTGAAAGAAAGAAGATGTGAAGTCACCATATTCTGGGTCACAGTGCAGTCACCATGGGTCAGAGAGCAGAGTGTCTGCTTCCAGGAGGTACAAGATAACAGAGCTTTACATTAAAGTGTCTTTCAGCAAAACATTAACATATTGTTTGTCTTTGCTCCATGACCTTCTGGTCTGTTAGTCTGTGACCTTGTCCTATCAACACCTTCTCTTTTGTTATCTCTTACCCCACCCCCGCTTTACTTGCTTAAAATCTTTTACATTTCTTATATCTGTTAGTTCTGATGAAGGGTCACAGACCTGAAACGTTAACTCCGTTTCTCTCTCCACAGATGTTGCCCGACCTGCTGAGTATTTCCAGCACTCTCTGTTTTTATTAACTCTGTTTTTCTCTCCACAGATGCTGCCCGACCTGCTGAGTATTTCCAGCACTCTCTGTTTTTATTAACTCCGTTTCTCTCTCCACAGATGTTGCCCGACCTGCTGAGTATTTCCAGCACTCGCTGTTTTTATTAACTCTGTTTCTCTCTCCACAGATGCTGCCCGACCTGCTGAATATTTCCAGCACTCTCTGTTTTTATTAACTCTGTTTTTCTCTCCACAGATGTTGCCCGACCTGCTGAATATTTCCAGCACTCTCTGTTTTTAAAAACTCTGTTTCTCTCTCCACAGATGTTGCCCGACCTGCTGAATATTTCCAGCACTCGCTGTTTTTATTAACTCTGTTTCTCTCTCCACAGATGTTGCCCGACCTGCTGAATATTTCCAGCACTCGCTGTTTTTATTAACTCTGTTTCTCTCTCCACAGATGTTGCCCGACCTGCTGAGTATTTCCAGCACTCTCTGTTTTTAAAAACTCTGTTTCTCTCTCCACAGATGTTGCCCGACCTGCTGAGTATTTCCAGCACTCTCTGTTTTTATTAACTCTGTTTCTCTCTCCACAGATGTTACCCGACCTGCTGAATATTTCCAGCACTCTCTGTTTTTATTAACTCTGTTTCTCTCTCCACAGATGTTGCCCGACCTGCTGAATATTTCCAGCACTCTGTTTTTATTAACTCTGTTTCTCTCTCCACAGATGTTGCCCGACCTGCTGAGTATTTCCAGCACTCGCTGTTTTTATTAACTCTGTTTCTCTCTCCACAGATGTTGCCCGACCTGCTGAATATTTCCAGCACTCTCTGTTTTTATTAACTCTGTTTTTCTCTCCACAGATGTTGCCCGACCTGCTGAATATTTCCAGCACTCTCTGTTTTTATGAACTCTGTCTGGAGACGCTGTCAATCAGCCTCTCAATGTAACAGAGTATTGTTTTTGTAACAAGTATTAGTGCCACAGTCTCACAGCTCCAGTGTCCCGGGTTCGGTTCTGTTTACTGCCACAGCCTCACCGCTCCAGTGACCCGGGTTCGGTTCTGTTTACTGCCACAGTCTCACAGCTCCAGTGACCCGGGTCCGGTTCTGTTTACTGCCACAGTCTCACAGCTCCAGTGACCCGGGTTCGGTTCTTTTTACTGCCACAGTCTCACAGCTCCAGTGACCTGGGTTCGGTTCTGTTTACTGCCACAGTCTCACAGCTCCAGTGACCCGGGTTCGGTTCAGTTTACTGCCACAGTCTCACAGCTCCAGTGACCTGGGTTCGGTTCTGTTTACTGCCACAGCCTCACAGCTCCAGTGACCTGGGTTCGGTTCTGTTTACTGCCACAGTCTCACAGCTCCAGTGTCCCAGGTTTGGTTCTGTTTACTGCCACAGCCTCACAGCTCCAGTGTCCCGGGTTCGGTTCTGTTCACTGCCACAGCCTCACAGCTCCAGTAACCTGGGTTCGGTTCTGTTTACTGCCACAGTCTCACTGCTCCAGTGACCTGGGTTCGGTTCTGTTTACTGCCACAGTCTCACTGTTCCAGTGACCTGGGTTCGGTTCTGTTTACTGCCACAGTCTCACAGCTCCAGTGACCCGGGTTTGGTTCTGTTTACTGCCACAGCCTCACAGCTCCAGTGACCTGGGTTCGGTTCTGTTTACTGCCACAGTCTCACAGCTCCAGTGACCTGGGTTCGGTTCTGCGTACTGCCACAGTCTCACAGCTCCAGTGTCCTGGGTTCTGTTCTGGGTGCTGCCTGTGTGGAGTTTGCAAGTTTTCCCTGTGACCATGTGGGTTTCTGCCGGGTGCTCTGGTTTCCTCCCACAGACAAAGACTTGCAGTTTGATTGATAAATTGGCCATTGTAAATGTCCCGAGTCTCGTTAGGTGGTTGGAGGATGGTGGGGATGCGGTAGGGAATATGGGATTAATGTCGGATATATAAATGGGTGGCTGTTGGTCAGCACATACTCGATGGGCCAAAGGGTCTGTTTCAGTGCAGTATCTCTCTATGATTCTCTTTGTA